>NW_018392103.1:0-7952 GCF_900095145.1 Mus pahari | reverse complement strand
GGACCCTGATATAGTGAGCTCTTGTGAGGCTATGCCAGTTCCTGGCAAACACAGAAGTGGATGCTCACAGTTAGCTATTGGATGGAACACAATGTCCCCAATGGAGGAGCTAGAGAAAGTACCCAAGGAGCTGAAGGGGGATGCAACCCTGTAGGTTCAACAACAATATGAAGTAACCAGTACCCCCTGAGCTCGTGGCATCTGTCATCTTCTTCACATTACAAGGCATAGTTCCAGGTCCTTTTGTATTTTAGAGTCTGTCTTGTAAAGTCTGCAGTAATTTTAAGAGGTCTAACTATATAAGTTGTGTGACCATTTTGCTCTGTAGCTTTTAGTATGCTTTCGTTTATTCTGTATATTTTTGGTTTGATTTAACTGATGAGGCCTTGGTCTTGTGTTTCCGTACCCTTACTTAGATTTGCCATCTCTAGATTCCCTAAGTTGTGGTCTCTTTATAGTTTCTATTTCTATATTCAGGTCCCTTCACCTGTTTATTATATTCTTATGGGTGACTTTTTAAATGCTTTATTTATTTATTTTTAATGGCCTCTCTTACCCTGCTAATATTAGATTTAAGCTCACTTTCTTGTTCTTTAGGTCTATTGAAATATCCAGGGTATGGACCCTCAATTCTACCTCATACTTCATCCAATGATTGGCTCTGAGTTTCTGGATCTTCTGTGTTAGATAACAGGATCATTATTTGGGTCTGTGGTCCTGGTCTGGTCTCCAGTAAATACTTTTATTTTTAGGAAACAATACTGAATCCTGAATATAGGTTTCAAAAAATCATTTTTAATACTTTAACACAAATTTTTATCAACCACAGTAATAATTTATTAATAATATTAATATTAATGCCAGGAAGTGGTGGCATATGCCTTTAATCCTAGCTCTTGGGAGGCAGAGGCAAGTGAATTTCTGAGTTCGAGGCCAGACTGGTTTAGAGAGTGAGTTCCAGGACAGCCAGGAATACCTGGAAAAACCCTGTCTCAAAAGATATATATATATATATTCTTGTTTGCTCTAATTGCCAAAATTGCCTTATTAACCTGTGCCTATTAGAGTTTGTAATTTTTATATTTTCAGATGGTTTCCTGGACTTTCGTTAGCTCAGCTCATTTGCTTTTTTCTAAAAATCTGTGTAGCCTCCTATCAAATACAGACATCTCCAACTCCCATTCATAACAGTGTCTCAGAATCCTGCTGTGTTCTGGTGAGACTGAAGCTGTGAAACAGTATAGAAAGTAAAGATTACACAAGAAATAGGGAGCTATTCATGATAGTGGTTCTGTAAATTGTTTATAAACGTAACAGATATAAATGTCATTACAAAGAAAATTAATCTATATCAGCTTTATTTGGATATGATTCCACTAAATGGAAACCTGTTTCTGTATTAGTAGAGGAAGATGTGGCTAATCATATTGCACCTTGATATGCCTAGACACACTGATATGCATGGAAAGCCTCTCCTTTTCTGAGGATAAGATGTGTGGCCAATGGAGAAGAGGAGCTAAGAGGGATGGACTGAAAACAGAGGAGGGAGGGTAAGCTGTAATCAGGATGTGAAAGTTTTATAATTTAACTAAGAAAATATAATATCAAAAAGGAAAGAGAATAACACTATAAAACAGTATCATGGCTTAAAGTATATACTTCCAAATCAGTGTTTTAATAAATTATATGAAATCTCTTTTGTAACAAAACAAAGAAATGGTAAAAAATGAAACAAAGGTGTATTCACTAATTTCAGTAAGGTGGAGAGCTATTCCTGTGCTCATGAGAACAATAGAGATTTCCTTACCACTCACTGACTATAGCACTCTGAAAAGAAGGACCAGTACCTTAAATGATCAGCACAGTAGGAATGATGCTATTTATGTGGACAAAGTTGAGTAGTCTGTGATGATGTGGTTTCATGACCTCTGGCCCTGCAATTTGTTTATTATGCATTAGTGTGATCCTTGGAGAATGTCCCCAATAATTTCCTTTATTCCCACTAAATATAGCAGGAAAGAGGGATGGCTTGAGGTAATGAGAACAAGAAAGCTTCTTTTCCCTGTCTTTCCCTGTATACAACACTTGGAAGAACATGGCCAGCATCTCTTCTTACAAGTACAATAGAGTTGGTCGTGACTTTGCATATTGTGCAACAGATAACCTCTAGGACATTAGAGCAGGTGTGTTGGCTCTGCCCCTTGGTAGTTGCAGAATTCAGTGAAGTATCCAGGACACATCTCTGGAGCTCTCCCTGGTGGTATGGGTGTGGCTCAGCCATTATGCAGTCATGGATTGATCTAGAACCTTGAGTTTGTCCTCTCACACATTTACTTTATAATCTGCTGGACTATATGAAAGGCTCAGATCTGCAGATCCAAAGCTACAGGTTGTCCATGATACAGGGCAATAACATGATATAGAAGAGCAGTCCTGGTAAATATTTTGAACAGATATTGATTTACAAGCCATAGGACTATAGATAAAAGAATCATTTAAAAAAATGTATAAGTAAAGATATTAGGGTATTACAGTATACAGTGGGATGTATTAACAGACGATTTGACAAAAAAAAAATCTTCTTCTTCTTCTTCTTCTTCTTCTTCTTCTTCTTCTTCTTCTTCTTCTTCTTCTTCTTCTTCTATCTTCTTTTCTTTTTCTTCTCCTTCATTCCCTCCTTTCCCCCTCCTCCTTCCTTTTCATTTTGGGGGGGAAAGTTGAAAATGTAAGAGTTTTACAAATGGACAGAGAGGTGAGTGGAATTTGGTTGCCTGTTTTTAAATTTAGGATGAATAAATAAGAAAAAAATTTTTTAAAGGGAATGTAACAGCAGAGAAAACATGAACTATTTTATCTTCCTCACAAGTCTATAGGGTGGTGGCTCTGCAAATGTTTCAAAAATTTCAAATGGTGTTTGAAACAAGTAAAGAAATCTTACAAGATTTGCCCTATCAGTAAGGGCTTTGGTAACAGAATTCTATACCATCTTAAATGTTATGTTTTAAGAGAAGCACATTCATCTTCTGACTGATAGTTTTGTCAAGGTCTACATTGTGGGGTGTTATATAAAATATTCCACTCCTCTGGATGACAGACTCTGTATTTTCAAAAGAATAAAGAAGGTTTATGGAACACAGATGACATTGGTTATAGGGTAGATATAATCTTCCAAAGTGTAATGGCTGGTTTTGTGTCAACTTGACACAAACTAGAGTTATCACAGAGAAAGGAGCTTCCTTTGAGGAAATGCCTACATAGGATAGAAATTTAAAGCATTTTCTTAATTAGTGATCAAGGTGGAAAGGCCCATTGTGGGTGGGGCTATGCCTGGGATGGTAGTCTTGGGTTCTATAAGAAAGCAAGCTGATCAAGCCAGGAGAAGGAGGTCAGTAAGAAACATCCCTCCATGGCCTCTACATCAGCTCTTTCTTTCCTGAAATGTTTGAGTTCAAGTCCTGACATTCTTTGGTGATAAACAGCAGTGTAGAAGTGTAAGCTGAATAATCCTTTTCCTCGCCAACTTGTTTCTTGGTCATGATGCTTCGTGTAACAATAGAAATGCAGATTAAGACACAAACTAAATCATTTTCATCCTGGAGAGATAATCTTCATTGCACAGAATGTTTTAATGTGAAACAATACATTGCATGTAGTAACTCCTTTCTACTCAGAGTTAAATAACTCACAAGAGTCTCAAACTTACTAAATATAATAAAAATATCAAACTTCATATATGTCATGGTCTCAAAAACAGTGATATCTTCCAGAAAAATAGGAAACTTATGAGATGCATTGCATTGTGTGATTTTTATAGAATAAGGTCCAATGATATAACTTTCCTGAAGCCTTACCTTGCGGAGGTAGCTTTTTCAGTGGTCAGCTGATATTTATGCTCCTGTATGTAAGTCCCCATATATATGCCTTCAGAAAATCCCAATCAAATCTTTAATTTTCTAAAGAAAGAAATAAAGAAAGAAGGAAAGAAGGGAAGAAGAAAAATGGAAGAAGATAGGAAGAAATAAAGAAGGAAGGAATGGAAGAAAAGAAATGAAAAGTAAAGTAAAGAAAGAAAAGGAAGGAAAAGAAAAGAAAAGAAAAGAAAAGAAAAGAAAAGAAAAGAAAAGAAAAGAAAAGAAAAGAAAAGAAAAGAAAATGTCTGTACAGGGTAAATACTTAGCAAAAGTCCCTTGCTGGTAAAAAGATATAGATGACTCACAAAAGTAAAACAAATAAACAAACAAACAAAACAACCTTTCATTGGAGAGAGATTGAGCAAGCATTGAATGATGATCAAGTTTTCATGCTATGGAATAAACAAGAAAATATTTAAATGGGTTATCACAGAGTAGAGATTTAAATACATTATATGGAAATAGAAAATTATTTATTTAAGTTGCCAGCAAATTGGAGAAGAAGAATCCACAAGGTAACATTCAACAGGCATAAAGGGAATTTTGTTGAGGGATAGAAAGAAGCTTCTACTAAATCTTTAGTTAGCTATTCTGCCATGCAGTAAAATTGAACTCAAATTGCCTACAATGAGGCTTCGATAAGATATGTGTTGTAAAGAAAAGTAATGCAAAGAAAGCTATGCATAAGAATGAATACTCTAGGATCTTAGGATCAGGGAGAGTAGGACACAACATCTGTCCTATCCACCTGGTGTAATTGTAACAAGCAGGATGCAGAGACTCAGGATCCCTGCCCAATGAGTGGCTCTGTTTTCTATTGGTCTGTGCTGGTTTACTCTGGTTGGGAAATCTGCAGCCAGTCCCACTGCACACAGAGGAGACAACACTCACAGGCACCCTAGTATGCCAAGGATCTTAGTATCAGGGGTGTGTAGAACACAGCACCTGTTCCAGAACCATCTGGTATAATTGGAAAAAACAGGTACCAGGGACTCAGAAAACTGACCTGAAAAGAGGCTCAGGCTCCTTCCAGTTTGTGGGTTTAACTTGGGTGCAATCTCTGCAGCCAGTCACTCAGCACCCAGAGGAGACTCAAATCTCATGTGTTCTAACACAGCCAGGATCTCAGAGTCCAGAATCCAAGGATCCCAGGAGCTTGGTCACACCAGCATCTCAGGGTCCTAGAGACAGCTTGACTCCCAGGAACTCTGAAACACTCACAATCTCAGGATCAGAAAGACAGCTGGATTTTGAGTTCTGAACAACCAGGATTACAGGAAGGACAGGATCCAGTCAGATGGTGAGTGCAGGTAGCACTAGAGGTATTCTGATGGTGGGAGGCAAGCAAAAGAACATAAGCAACAGAATCCAAGGTTACTTGTCATCATCAGAACCCAATTCTCCCATCATAACTAGTACTGGATATACCATAATACCAGAAAAGCAAGCCTCATATATAAAAAGCACTTTTCCTAACAAAGATAAGGGAGTTTGAAAGGACATAAATAACTACCTTAAGAAATATAGGAGAACACCGGTAAACAGGTAGAAACACTTATAGAGGAAACACAAAAATTCCTTAAAGAAATATAGGAAAACAAAATCAAACAGTCTAAGGGAATGATCCAAACCATCCAATATCTAAAAATAGAAATATAAACAGTAAAATAAACACAAAGAGAAACAAGCCTGGAGATAGAAAACCCAGGAATGAATTCAGGAGTCATAGATGCAAACCATCACCAAAAGAATACAAGAGATAGAAGAGAGATACTCAGGGACAGAAGATAGCATAGAAAACAGTGAAACAACACTCAGAGAAAATGCAAAAATCAAAGAGCGCCTTAACCAAAATATTGAGGAAATCCGGGACACAATGAGAAGACCAACCTAAGGATAATGGGTACAGAGGTCAGTGAAGATTACTAAATTAAAGGGTCAGTAAATATCTTCAACAAAATTATAGAACAAAACTTTCCCAACCTGAAAAAAAGAGATGCCCATGAATATAGAGGAAGCCTACAGAACTCCAAATAGACTGGATCAGAAAAGACATTCCTCATACCACATAATAATCAAAAAAACAAATGCAAAAAATAAAGCATAATAAAAGCATATAAAAAGCACTAAGGGGTATCTGCCAGGGAGGTCTCTCACTGCCTGAACTGGTGAGGGAGACATCTTTGCTCAAGGTTGCCCAGGCTCCTGTCTGTGCAGTTGACAGTGCAGACTGCAGAAGCAACACAGAATCTAGGACAGACCCTGTTTCAGGCTCAAGACATCTGAGCACCTTCCCCACTAGAGGAAAGGTATCCACCAGGGAGGGCTCTCACTGCCTGAGGTGGTGAGGGAGCCATCTTTGCTCCAGGTCACACAGGCTCCAGACCGCACTGGTTAGAGTGTGGGTGGCAGAAGCAACACAGCTTCTGGGACAATCCCTGTTTTCTGGGCACCTTCTCCACTAGAGGAGAGGTGGCCACCTGGGAGGGCTCTGTCCACCAGATCAGGTGAGAGAGCCATATTGTGTCCAGGGTCCCTCAGAGACTAGTCTTTGTAGGTGAGTGTGCAAACTGCAGAGGCGACACATCTTCTGGGAAAGGCACCATTTCAGGACTACATCTTCAGCCAGGAGGCAGGTCTGAATGCCTGAACTCTGTGTACTTTCCCTCCAAAGGGACAGCTTGCCTGTGGAGAGTGATCTGACCAGGGAGACTCAGGAGAGAGCAGAACTCCCAGGACTGATGACAGAGGCTAACAAAATCACAGGAGGAACAAGCTCCAATGAGAGACAACTATAACAACTAACTCCAGAGATTACCAAATGGCAAAAGGCAGTTGTAAGAATCTTACTAACAGAAACCAAGACCACTCACCATCATCAGAACCCAGCACTCTAACTTCAGCCAGTCCTGGATAACCCAACATACCTGAAAAGAAAGACTTGGATTTAAAGACATCTCATGATGGTAGTAGAAGATTTTAAGAAGAGCATTAATAACTCACTTAAAGAAATACAGGAGAATACTGATAAACAGATAGAGGCCCTTAAAGAATCACAGAACACTGCTAAACAGGTAGAAAGCCTTAAAGAACAACAGAAAAACACTGCTAAACTAGTAGAAGTCCTTAAAGAGGAAACACAAAATCCCTTAAAGAATTACAGGAAAACACAGCCAAACAGGTGATGGAATTGAATAAAACCATCCAAGACCTAAAAATGGATGTGGAAACAATAAAAAAAAAAAGAAAGAAAGAAAAAGAAAAACCAAAGTGAAACAACTCTGGAGATAGAAACCCTAGGAAAGAAATAGATGCCAGCATCAGCAACTAAATACAAGAGACAGAGAGAGAATCTCAAGTGAAGAAGATTCCATAGAGAACATGGGCACAACAATCAAAGAAAATGCAAAATGCAAAAAGATCCTAACTCAAAACATCCAGGAAGTATAGGACACAATGAGAAGACCAAACCTACGAATGATAGGAGTAGATGAGAATGAAGATTCACAACTTAAAGGGCCAGAAAATATCTTAAACAAACTTATAGAAGAAAACTTACCTAACCCAAAGTAAGAGATGCCCATGAACATACAAGGAGCTTGCAGAATTCCAAATAGACTGGACCAGAAAAGAAATTCCTCCCGACACAATAATCAAAACAACAAATGCACTAAATAAAGATAGAATATTAAAAGCAGTAAGGAAAAATGGTCAAGTAACATATAAAGGCAGGCCTATTAGTATTACAGGAGACTTCTATCCAGAGACTATGAAAGCCAGAATATCCTGGACAGATGTTATGCAGACCCTAAGTGAACACAAATGCCAGCCCAGGCTACTATACCCAGCAAAACTCTCAATTACCATAGATGGAGAAAGCAAAGTACTCCATGATAAAATCAAATTCACACAATATCTATCCATGAATCCAGCCCTTCAAAGTATAATAAAGGGAAAACACCAACACAAGGATGGAAACTACACCCTAGAAAAAGCAAGAAAGTAATCCTTGAGCAAACCTAAAAGAAGACAGCCACAAGA
>NW_018392102.1:12763-23313 GCF_900095145.1 Mus pahari | reverse complement strand
CTTCAGTTGACAAAGCCCTTGCTGTGTTCTATACCAGTGTCACACCCATTTTAAACCCACTTATCTACACTCTTAGAAACAAAGAGATGAAAGCAGCTATGTCAAAGCTGAGGGGTCGTTATTTGAAACCTAGGCAGATTTCTGAACTGATATGAAATATTCTTTTTCTGTAAAATAGAAAAAAAAAAGTGAAGTTACATTATTGACAGCATTTTTGTCACCCCTCTAGTATACTTCCAAAATGGAATTCCTCTCATTTCTAAATGCAGTGATTTAACATGTGGAGCAATTTAAATATAACAACATTAATAAGCTGAACACATTTCATGTCATTTACTGTTATTCCAGTTAATTTTGTTCTTTGCTGTTTTCTATTTTTAATTTAAAAATTAAGATGGTTTTAAAATAAAAGTTTGTCTTTTATATGAATACAACTATGGCATTTATTGAACTGTAAATACATTTTGCCTTGTAAGGTTTGAAAATAAATTTATATTCACTCTATCAAGTAAATTTATTCTTTGTAATAAAATGAACGCATTTTATAGAACCAAGTATTTAAAAGAGAAAAAAATTGTTGCTTTTCTAATTCTATATTCATTATACATAAAACAGTTTTTTGAGAACACCATGTGCTGACTCAAACTTAATATTTACTTACATTATTTTGCTTTTAATCGTCATTGCATAGGGTTTACTATTTAGTATCAGGCTCTATAGTATTTGGAGGTTTTTTTTTTTTTTTTTTTTTCAAAGGTATCTAATTAAATGGAGATCAATCACAATAGTTAAGAATATAAATAGATTTCTTGGGAAATATAAAGACAATGCGAACAACATCAGATCCTGGAGCAAATTCTTACATATCCTAAGAAAGGCCATAATACTGCATGAAAATTGAGATCCTTAGATGTTATTGAAGCTTTATGATAGCCAATGGTACTTGTCATAGCTTATTACATAGTCAGGCTACTAAAACTACCCATTATTTAGAAACTCATAATATCCATCAACAAATATAAGAAATCATCATATGTATAATCCTACACCAATTTGGCTGAGGTAAGTTCAAAGGTACCATCAAGTGGTATGTACAAGTATTTCAGAACACACATATTAAAATGTTACAAAAACAACCTGTTTCTCCATTTAGACTTTGGAGCTCATGGAAGGATTGCCATAGGCAGTTGGGAAAAAGTGAAATAATTTAAATTTCACCCTGCAAAGACCTTTTGTATTTCTTTATGTATGGTAATAAATAAGCTATTGCTATTTTGAAGCTTCACACAGAGAGATCAAAAATGCATGGGTAGAATAAATTTTTATTGGTATATGTACAGATTTAACATTTATCTTTGGATATTGAACTATAATGATAAAAAGCTATTAGGAATTCATAGAAAACAGAAAATGATATTGCAAATTTACAATATTAGGTAATCTAGAATAACTTTGGGAAATCAGATAGAATTAGTGGCAGATGAAGACAGGTATACACATCAGCACTCTTTTGAATATTTTTTTATCCTATCAGTTGTCCTACACAGAGTAGACAATCAAAAGAAGAAAACAATTAGTTTTCAGTTGGCTGATTTTCTTTATTCACCAGATGTACACAAACAACATGTTAATGAAAAACAACAGGATGCATAATTGAGACTATAAATGTGTCAAGTGCACTAGGTTCACCTTAAGTAAATTTTATCTGCTCTTGTTACTGCTGATGCCATTTCTTGATCTATGATCAGATGAGATAGGTGTCTGAACACTTGCCTATTACAGGGATTGACCTTTTATATCAGATTGATTTGTCCATAGATGGCAATGTCTATACTTTGCTCTCATCATGACCCTTCTATTTTTGTTCACATAAAAAGTATTTGGATAACTAGTTGACTTAGTTAGGTTTACTTACAAAAATTGCATTCTGCAAAGATTCCTTTGTCATAGTACAAGTTTTACAGTGATAATTGCAGTAGGAATGACATTAATTTTTATAGTATTGATGGTGCTATTAAATAACCACATCCCTTAATGTAGGCCAAGAAAAGCTGGCATTTCAACTATACTTTTTTACAGATGACAAACGTAAGATATGATAGGTATAGTGAATTAAATTTTAACATGGGATAGTATATTATTAATGAGTAAAACATACAATTCCAAAAACTAAGAGAAGAATTAAGCCAGGCTTCTCTGCCCATCATTCATTGGGATTCACTAGTGAATACTCTTTTTCATTCACTCTAGTTCCAGATAATTTTGGACTGGAGTATCTTCACTCCAAGAACAACACATACTTTAGCTAATATATCATTATATTCAGGAACCCACATATTTGATTAGTGAGCAGAGGATACAATAGTCATTGGTACAATTCTTAGGAATACAGTTGATTACACTTTGGTAATATATGAGTAATCAGGGAAAAGAATTAACAGGAGATTAAGACCAAGGTTAGGTCCTCTCTGGAAGGCAGCAAAGAGGAAGGAAGTTAGTGTGGACACGACTTGGTTTTGCAAAGGGGTAAGGTTGCTTTCTATAATAACCTTTACCTAACCGTTGACTGTCTTGATACTAAGTTACTATTAAACCAGAAACTGAACTGCAATTCATTGCATGGTCTCCCTTTGTCTCTTGCCCAGAAGCCTTGCTGCTCTTGCTGTCTAGGCAGGAGGGATGCTCAAACCAATTATCTTTTATTGAACAGGGAAGAGAGTCACAGTCACAAAAAGAAAAACTTTTACAAAGCTAATATGATAAACACATATGCATCCATGTATTCTTTCATAGACTCTTGCTGGGACCCACCATTTTTCTCAATAACTTACATGCTTACACATACATACACACACATGCACACACACAAACACATACTTACATGTGTGTCTGAAGCAAAAGCCCAAGCGCCAGCACAGAAGGAACTCCATCGTTCTATATAAAAAATAAGCTTCAACTTTTCTTGCACAGAAAAAGAAAAAGCTTCTACGTTTCTATTGCTAAATTAAAGAAACTCAAGCCTGTAAAGAAAAAGGGTTGTCTTATCAGTAAGAAGAAGCCTGCCTTGCAGTTAGGGAAAAAACTATCACATTGTAAGGAGAAGCCTGCTCATCCTCTCTGATCTCTTCTCTGTTAGCTTTTATTAGTTCATTTTTTCAGCCCTCATCTCCATAATGATTTTACCATAATAGAGAAACTTAAGGCAATCCCAGTAAAATCAGGCACAAAAGAAGGCTAGCAATTCTTTCTCTATCTATTCATTATTATACTTGATGTTCTAGCTAGAGCAGTACTACAACAAAAGGAGGTCGAAGGAATACAAATTATAAAGGAAGAATTCAAGATATCACTATTTGCAGATAATATGATTGTAAACATGAGAGGCCCCCAAAATTCTACAAGAGAACTCCTACAGCTGATAAATAATGTCAGCAAAATGG
The DNA here is from genome assembly GCF_900095145.1 of Mus pahari. Classification (NCBI taxonomy): domain Eukaryota; kingdom Metazoa; phylum Chordata; class Mammalia; order Rodentia; family Muridae; genus Mus; species Mus pahari. The sequence continues at coordinate 19,873 of NW_018392102.1, read as the reverse complement.
CTAGATGTCAGAATACCTCTAAGAAATCAGTAGTCTTCCTTTATACAGATTATAAATAGGCTGGGAAAGAAATTAGGGAAGAACACACTTCACTGTAATGAAAAATATTATAAAATATTTGATGTAACTCTAACCAAACAAGTGAAAGATCTGTGGGATAAGAACTTCAACTCCCTGAAGGAAGAAATTGAAGAAGACATCAAAAGATGGAAAGATCTCCCATGTTCATGGATCAGTAGGAATAACATAGTAAAATGACTGTCTTCATAAAAGAAATTCGTAAATTCAATGCAATTGCCATCCAAATTTCAACACAATTCTTAATATACCTTGTGACAACAATTCTCAACTTCATAAGAATAAAACAAAAGAACTAACTAGTCAACCAATCACACAAACAAATACCTACAATAACTAAAATAATTGTGAATAATTAAAGAACATCTGAAGGTATCATCATTCCTGACCTCAAACTGTACTATGGAGCAATAGTTATAACTAGATTATGCATGTAGAAGAATGCAAATAGATGCATATTTATCACCCTGCATAAACCTCAAGTGCAAGTGTTTCAAAGACCTCAACATAAAACAGAATACACTAAATCTAATAGAACAGAAAGTAGGGAATAGCAATGAACTCATTAGAAAACTTCCTGATTAGAACACAAATAGTCCAAGCTTTAAGATCAACAACTGAGAAATGGTGCCTCATGAAACTTCAAAGATTCTGTAAAGCAAAAGATACTGTCAGTAGGACAAAATGGCAGCCTTCAGATTAGAAAGGGATCCTCACCAACCTTACATCAGAGAAGACTAATACCAAAACTTAAAGAACTCAAGAAGTTAGACAGAAGATACACAAATAAACCTAATAAAAAATGGGGTATGGAGATAAGCAGACAATTCTCAACAGAAGAATCTCAACTGACCAAGAAGCACTTGAAGAAAACTTCAAAGCCCTTAGTCCTCAGCAAAATGTAACTTCTGTGAGATTACATCTTACACACATCAGAATAGCTAAAATCAAAAATTCAAGTGATACTACATGCTAGCATAGATGTGAAGCAATGGGAATACGTTCCTTTGTGGTGGGAGTATAAAATTGTATAACTACTTTGGAAATCAATTTGGCAGTTTCTCATAAATGGGAAAGAGTTCTAATTCAATACTTACTTATAACATTCCTGAACATATATGCATATGTTGTACTATACCACAGGGACACTTTCACAACTATGTTTGTAGCTGCCATATTCCGAACAGCCAGGAATCGGAAACAGCCTAGATCCTCCTCAACTAAAGAATGGATCAAGAAAATATGGTATATCTATACAATGGGATACCATTCCACTATTAAAAACAAAGGTATCTTGAATCTTGAAGACAAATGGATAAATCTTGAGAATATCATCTTAAGTGAGGTAACCTAGACTCAAAAGGACAGGCATGGTATGTATTCACTTATAAATGGATATTAACTGTAAAATACAGATTACCCACACTGTACTCCAGAGATCCAAAAACACTAAACCAGAAGGAAGGCCCAATCAAGAATTCTTGAATCTTACTTAGGGGGGAAATGAAATAAAAATTAGTAAACAGATGGATGGAGGTAACTGGGTGAGAGAGTGAATAGGGAGTGCAATGTGGGGTGGGAGGTCAGTCAGGATCAGGTGTTAGAGGGAACAGTTAAGATGGAAAGCTAGCTATAAGTATGGATGGAAATCTACAACTTTAGAGATGGGGAAATCTCAAGGACATACCTGAGACCTGGGATAAGGGTGACATCCAAAAATAAATGGTTGACCTTAGCTGTGACTCAACATCATTGGGGATGGTTACCTGAATAGGATACCTCTTATAGTCAGGCAGGAACCCCAGTGGAGCCATAGGGCCACTAACCCACTCACAAAACTTTTGACCCAAAATGTTTCATGTCTAAAAGAAATGCATGGGCAGGGGATGGATCAGTGACTGAGGGAATGGCCTACCAATAACCAAACCAACTAGAGACCCATCCCATGGGCAAACAACTCTATCTAACATTATTAATGATACTCTTGCAGACCAGAGTATAGAAATGTTGTCCTCAGGGAGGCCCTACCAAGCACCTGACTCAGAATAATGCAGATGGAACTACAGCCAGTGGATGAAGCTTGGGGACACTGGCAGAATATTTGGAGGAAAGTTACAGGCCACAAAGGGGATAGGAACTCCATAGAAAGAACAACAGAGTCAACTATCCTAGACCCTTGTAGCTCTCAGACAATGAATCATCAACCAAAGAGTATGCACAAGCTAGACCTAGTAGCCCTACTCCCCACAAATGTAGCAGATATCCAGCTTAGTCTTCCCATGGCTCCCCAATATCTGGAGCAGTGATTATCCCAAAATTTGTTGCCTGTATATGGTATATGTTCTTTATCTGGGCTATGTTTTTCTGACATCAGTGGGAGAGGATGCTCCTCTTCCTGCCGAGACAATAAACTATTTGGTGCCAAACTGGAAATTTGAACCAACACCAGTTTGCTATGTTGTATCAACTGGATTTCCTTTTGCCTACTCTAGACCATTCATCTGTCTGCTGTAGCATTTGGAGCATCTTTTACATCTCCATTATGGAGAAGCATATCCATTTCCCTTGGTAGTTCGGATCAGTCACGCCTCCAAACAACATTATCTTTTTCTTAGCCTATTTGATTAGGGGCATTAGATGATCAAAATATCAGAGGCAATCTGAGATTTCAATTCAATGGAGTATTTGTTATGATTCCTGGCTAGAATGTCCACAGTCTGGAGCCATAATTTCTAGACCATAAGAATCTAAGATCTCTAGAACAGGAAACATTTATTTTTCTAGTGAGTCAATAGTGGCGATAATTAATGGAAATATTTCTATTCCTATCCCTTGATTCCTACTCCTATGAATTTTGGGTATGACTGTGGAAACATGTAATTTACTCTGGCTGAAAATTAATTCTCTTGGTCAGAAGTATTACTTTTTTAAGGTCATAATATTGGATAAAATAGTCTGTAATTCCAGATATGGGAGTTTTGCCACATGCATTAGTGCAGAAAAGGCAAGTTCCAAACTAGAATAAGTATTTCTAAAAGGATAAAGCATTTTCCTTTCTATAAGTAATTGGCTCAATATTGTCAATTGATTCAAGGTTACTATCTGGTCACCATGGGAAATGATGTCATATTTTGGGTCTTAGTAGTTATCTCTGTTGTTGGTAGAGCTGACACTCACCAACAGTTGTAACTATGACAGTTTTGATGAGTGGAAATCTAGCCCATGAATAACCTCCATTTCTGCTAACATGGAAATTTGTTCATGGGTCCACTGGGAAGTAACAGGAATAGACAAAAAATGAGGTTGACTGTCCATAGAATGGGTTATCCTATCTACTTTATCATTGAATTCCTCCTCAGTGGAATTCATCTGTTGGGACTCAAGTATCTTCAAATCTTATGCACATTNAAAGAGATCTATGAAAATATTGCTTCTACAAATATATTTTTCACCATGTTTCCAATAATGCTCTTTGGAAGCAGCAAATCATTGGCTACAGATAATGAACTTGCAAGAAATCATGTCTAGTCATTTCTCCTTCCAAGAAAATTGCACAACCATGTGTACTACCTGAAGTTCATCCATCACGAAGATGTCTCTTCATCAGTGTCTTTTGGGACAGTTCCAGAAAATTGTTATAATTCTACAACTCTCAACATCACAGTAAACAATGCTCTAGTCTTTTTTTCATCAGTCTGATAATCAGAGAGCACAGTGCATGAAGTTATATGGGCATGCATTGGAACAAAAGACAATATAATCACAGAAACATTTGTACATGGAAATCTTATTTTAACTTGCTTGTGCCTTCAGAATCTTCTCTGTCCAGAACATGTACATACCACTTCCAGTTCATAATTGTTTGCTGCTGTGCACACTCTACTTTGTGCCTTCATGGGACAGTTAATACTGAGGTCGTAATGGGAGGCTAATGGCAAATTTGTAGCCTGTTATCAAATGTTTAGTTTTAATTAATGCCCATTTGCAGGACAAGAGATATCTATCAATGAAAATAAGGTTTCTCATGATAGTTATTAAAATAAAACTTAAGGTGTGACTACACTGAAACTCCTTTGTAAAATACATGTCTGGTTCAAAGTACCTGTGAAATCTTCCATAAGAATAGGTTTTATTGATTGAGTACCTAGTTAACTCCAGGTAGTAGAAGAGGCTAACTCCTGTATTCAAAAGTTCTCCTCTGTGATTTGCATATAGAGGATCTTCCAAGGTCTCGAAATAGCTTCGCTGTATAATACTGACACCTCAAATATTGTTAGGTCTACAGAATTATAAGGTTGGACTGGTAGACGAACCTTCACAGTGGGCTAGACCTGTTGAAGATCATTTTCCTATTCTCTCTTCACAGGCAGAAGCTTTTCATGTGACTTGGTGTATGTTAAAGTAACACATCAAAATGAGTAATAAGCTGACTTCAGAAACCAAGTAGGCCTCTCTAAATGTGCTTTTTTTCTTAATGGTTGAACAGGCAGGTGTGAAAGTGATTCTTCACCTTAGAAGGAATATCTCTACTTGCCACCAAACACTGGACTCTGAAAATTTTCACTGAAGTATAGGGTGTTTAAACTTCCTTTGGATTTATTTCCCATCCTCTAATGTACATTCCAAGCTGAAATACAATTCTTGGTGTTACAAATCCATATCAACTTCTAACTCTGGCTCACTTGACTAAATTTCCATTAGTACAGTGGACCTGTTTTATGTTTTGGGGAAGAGACAAAAGTTAAATTTCCTTCAAACTAAGTTATAACACATGAATTGAGAATTAATCTGTCCTTTGGTAAAACTGTGATTGTATACTGCTGGCCTTGCCAAGTGGAACCAAATTGCTTCAAGAGGACCTGATCGACAAGGTATTAGGAAAAGAGCCCTGCATACCATGTACAATGAGAAATGTTAATTTGATCAAGTAAGGATACACATCATGTACAACAGATGCAATCAGATTCAAAATTGACTAATCTTGTGATGGTAAAGTTTATGCTTGTGGACGTTGTACATCGTGGTGCGGAGCCTAGTGCGCACCACGATGTACAACGTCCACAAGCAGTAGATAAGTCCCTTAAAGAGATCTATGAAAATATTGCTTCTACAAATATATTTTTCACCATGTTTCCAATAATGCTCTTTGGAAGCAGCAAATCATTGGCTACAGATAANAAATGTTAATTTGATCAAGTAAGGATACACATCATGTACAACAGATGCAATCAGATTCAAAATTGACTAATCTTGTGATGGTAAAGTTTAATTTTGTGACAGACCAGATAGAAAAGTTGAAGAGAGTTGTGGTGAAAACCAGCATCCTTGTGTCTTTCAAGTCCTTGAAAATGGCACTAATTTCCTCAATTCCTCAAAATATGCAATGTTGGTTTTAGGTCACTATTTACCCTGGCATTTCCAATATCTACCAATTGGCCTTTCCAATAACAGTAGCATGTGTTCCAAATTCCAGGAAACAAATCTGTGAATTTAATGAGGTCTAAGAATATCTAACACAAATATGCATTCTGTAATTGGGAGAAACAGGTTAAATTGTGGATCCACTGGACATAATGTAAATTTTACTTCAGTCAAAACTTCACTAATCAACTGACTTCCATAATTGCATACTTTTTCTAGAGGGCCACAATGCTTTTGGGCCCTAATTTAGTCAATGTCAACTCAGAATCAATATCAAATATATCCTAAATAGTCCAGTTCTTTCCTTCCTCCAAATGTACAGTTACCAATCTTGACCAGCAAGTTTTCCTTAAGTTACAGGGTCGTAATTGGGAGAAAAGGGAAGAGGACATAAATAAGGTAAGAGAACTAGCACCAGGATTTGTATAACAAGATGATGAGTCATAGCAAGGAAGTTTATTAAGATGTGCAACATCTTACATACAGTTTTTAGGAGAAAATTGTATGAAGTCCACAAGAAGCTAATTAAGCAACGTTGTAGGAGGTAAACACAAAATATCAAGTGTGTCAAAAATAAAGTACAGAGTGACTTTAGAATAAGAAGAGATGAGTTCTCAGGATCAAGTCACAAACTCTTCCCAAGGCTTTTTCAAACATGTTCCTGGTTCAAGGAACTATGATCCTTCTCCATGTATCTGAGTCTCAGGGAAAGCCTTGGATCTACCTTGGATTTCAACAGTTACACTTGTAAATCATTTAGGTCTCTCTAATAAAGGGTTGTAGAAAGGATAACAATAAAATTAGTGTATTTTAACAAGGTCCTTCCTCAGTCTAATGTGTCCATTATTTCATTCAAGGGGATCTGAATCTTAAAACTGACCCAAGTTTGGAACTCAGTTCATGGGTCCATATTCCCTCATACCATGATTCAGTGAAGTTTTTCATTTATTTCTGAGAATGTTCTCCTTATACAGATCAATCAAAGGATTAGTGGGCTTCTTAATTTATTTTATTCCTAGATACATGACAACTGACTAGTCAGTATCAAAGTCCATAGGAATCATGCCACCATAGAAATCATATGATCAGTGGTCCCCATTACTTCTAGGACCATTGTGGACATTGCTTTAAACATGCAACTTGTGATAATTACCCTTGTCTTGCCTTCATTGTTTCAATATTGCCACCTCCCAGTTCTTACTATGACATAAAATAAAACTTATATTGTATTTGGTTCATTCAACTAAGTAGCATTAACTTCAAGCCTAACTCTGAAAATAGAGAAACAATGAAGCTCTTCTAATATGCTGGTGCCCCTCAAAACAATTTTTCTTGAATTATACTTTTAGTAATGAAGGTGTTTTCTCACCTCACAACAATTAGTTTTATATGTTAAATCCACTCTGAAATTGATATTTTTCTGAGGTTTAAAATCCCTTTATCAATACTAAGCCAAGAGTTTTGAGATATCTCCTGATCCTTTTCAGTATATCACATCTTGACAAATGCTTCCATCAATCTACTAAATATACTTTGACACTTTATATAAATATAAACTTATACTTTTAACTGAGCAAGATTCCATATAAAACATAGTTGTCATTCAGTGAA
>NW_018392102.1:0-12158 GCF_900095145.1 Mus pahari | reverse complement strand
CCTCTTCTTCTTCTTCTTCTTCTTCTTCTTCTTCTTCTTCTTCTTCTTCTTCTTCTTCTTCTTCTTCTGATTAAACTCTTGATAATCTGATGGTTCAAATTCTTAGTAGGATCTTCCTCATCATTCCAAGTTCTATAGTACCATCCCTTACCAATTATCTCTCATACTTTAAACTTTGACACCATATAGGATGACTAAATTAGCTGTTACCTTTACATTAAAGAATTAATTAAATCCAGAAATTGAAGGGCACATCTGTGTGATATTTTTGCCTATTTNGAAATGGTAAGATCCACTTTTAGTCTGGAAATTGGAAATGGGAAGANACAACTTCAATCCAGATCTTTTGAGGTACAAAGATCCTCCTCTAAACATTCTAGCCTTCTGCTATAAGTCTATATAAGGAAATGGAAAGAAGACACTTTTGTTCATTGACTGATTGCTCTAACTTCATTATTGTGGCTGTCCAGCAGCCAAAGACCAACTGCTGTGTTAGCTGAAAGTGGGGCTGGAAATGAAAAATGAGAGAGTATGAGAACAGAATGAAGAGAAGACAAAGTTTCTGATCAAGGTTCAAGGTTTAATGTTCAGCACAGTGTTTACATAGGGAGACCCAACAGACTGATTCTTTGTTTCAGCTCTATCGAGTTGAAAAGCAAGCTCAGCAGGCAGTCAACTTCTCAAAGCTCCTGTAGGAAATTGCATATGTGTTGAAGCCAGGCAACTCCAGCTTGGTTGTATCATGGGTTTGTTTAGCCTACTCAAGTATAGGCAAAGGGTACAATTCTTCTCTTTTGAACTTAATAAAGATGAGCTGGATAAGGACACAAGACTTACTTGGTTTCCATAATCCTGTCTAGAGGGTAGAGTGACTAGGTGGTCACACATGTTGTAGGTCGTTGTCTATATTACTCCTTCTTACCTGTCATGGATGACAAACATAACACTTGATGTTTGATTCTTAGGTCGATAGGAGCTCAAAAACACTCCTACCCATGTCTGGCTACCAACATTCAAAAGCAAACTCTTTCTCATTTAGACCAAAGCCATTAAGGACATATGAATATGTACTCAATGCATTTCTCTATAATGATTAATAACTATCATGATGAATAGCTGAGCTTGATGAAGTGATCCTGTGTGAAGGCAGCCAATCTTGTTCCAAAAGTTAAAAACAAAAAGATTAAAGTTGTCAGTTCTGGTTGTTGCCAGCCCAGGCCACATTGGACATGAACTCGGGGGATGGTCCCAAGGTCCCCAGAGGATTCTGCATGCTGCAGGTACCCTAGCACACCCAGGTTCTTAGAATCACTTGTGAGTGGAACACAATATCTGTTCCAAACAGCTGGGAGGGGCCTGTGCCAGTAGGACCAGGAACACAGGAAACACACCCAAAGAGTGGCTGGGGTTCAGTCAGGTTGGTTCCAATGCCAGGCAAACTTAGGCACAAACTAGGTGGACAGTCCCATAGTCACCAGGGGACTCTCCATGCTACAGTCGCCCTAGCACACCCAGTATCTTAGGCCAACTGGTCTGGGTTAAAGACAAATCTTAGAAAACCAAGAAGATGGAATTATAAGAATTGCTGCCTGGCATTTGGAAAAGATCTTTGCCAATACTCAAACTGATAGGGGGCTAATATCCAATATATACAAAGAACTCAAGAAGTTGTACTCCAGAATACCAAACAACCCTATTAAAAATGGTGTACAGAGCTAAAAAACAATTCTCAACTGAGGAATACCAAATGGNTGAGAAACACCTAAAAAAATGTTAAACATCTTCAATCATCAGGGAAATGCAAATCAAAACAACCCTGAGATTCCAACTCAGAAAAAACAGAAAGGCTAAGATCAAAAACTCAGGTGACAGCAGATGCTGGCAAGAATGTGGAGAAAGAGGAACACTCTTCCATTGCTGGTGGGACTGAAAGCCAGTTCAACGATTCTAGAAATCAGTTTGGCAGTTCCTCAGAAAATTGGACATAGTTCTCCTGGAAGATCCAGCAATACTACTACTGGGAATATACCAAGAAGATGGTCCAACTTGTAATAAGGACACATGCTCTATTTTGTTCAAAGTAGCCTTAATTTTAATAGACTGAAACTGGAAAAAAAAAACAGAGATTCTTTAACAGAGGAATAGATGTAGAAAATATAGTACATTTACACAACGGAGTGCTACTCTACTATTAAAACAATGAATTCATGAAATACTTAGACAAATAGACGGAACTGGAGGATATCATCCTGAGTGAAGTAACCCAATCACAAAAGAAAACGCATGATATGAACTCATTGATAAGTGGTTATTAACCCAGAAGCTCAGAATAACCAAGATACAATTTGCATAACCCATGAAACTCAAGAAGAAGGAAGACCAAAGTGTGGACACTTCTATCCTTCTTAGAACGGTGAATAGCATACCCATGGAAGGAGTTACAGAGACAAAATTTGGAGCAAAGACTGAAGGAATGACCATCCAGAAACTGCCCCACCTGGGTTCATCCCATAAAAAACCACCAAACCCAGATTATTTCAGATGCCAACAATTGTTTGCTGATAGGAGACTGATATAGTTGTCTCCTAAGAGGCTCTGCCAGTGCCTGGCTAACACAGAAGTGGATGCTCACAGTCATCCATTAGACAGAGCACAGTGTCCCCAATGAAGGAGCTACAGAAAGTACCCAAGGAGCTGAAGGGCTTTGCAGCCCCCTATGAGCAACAAAAGTATGAACTAACCCATAACCCTAGAGCTCCCTGGGACTAAACCAACAATCAAAGAAAAGGCATAGAGAGACTCAGGGCTATAGATCTATAAGCAGTTGAGGTTGGCCTAGTTGGTCATCTATGGGAGGAGAGGCTTTTGGTACTGTGAAGGTTTTATGCCTCGGTATAGGGGAATGCCTGTGCCAAGAAGCAGGGATATGTGGGTTGGGGAGCAGGGGGAAGGGGAGAGGATAGAGGATTTTCTGAGGGGAAACTAGGAAAGGGGATAACATTTGAAACGTAAATAAAGGAAATATCGAATTAAAATAAAAGAAGTTAGATTCCAGAGAATCAAACTACACCATTAAACAATGGGGTACAGATATAAAAAAGAATTCTCAACTGAGGAATATCAAATGGCCTACAAGCACCTAAAGAAATGTTCAACATCCTTAATCATCATGGAAATACAAATCCAAATAACTCTGAGATTCCATCATACACAAGTCAGATAGCTGATGCTAGCAAGAATATGGAGAAAGAGAAACAGTCTTCCATTGTTGGTGAGTTTGTAAGCTACTAAAACCACTCTGGAAATCAGTCTGGAGGCTCCTCAGAAAGTTGGACATAGTATTACCTGAAGACCCATTTACACCATTTCTGGGCATATACCCAATACATGGTCCAACATATAAAGGTCACATGCTCCACTGTGTTCATAGCAGCCATATATATAATATCCAGAAGCTGGAAGTAACACATATGTTCTCCTACAGAGGAATTAATACAGAAATTGTGGTACATTTGCACAATGGAGTACCACTTAGCTCTTTAAAACTATGACTTCATGAAATTCTTAGGCAAATGGATCAAACTAGAAATATCATCCTGTGTGAGGTAACTCAATCACAAAAGAACACACATGGTATACACTCACTGGTAAGTAGATATTAGCCCCAAATCTCAGAATACTCAAGATACAATTCACATACCACAGGAGGCTCAAGAGGAAGGAAGAACAAATTGTGGATGCTTTGGTTCCTTTTAGAAGCAGGAATAACAAAGTCAAGAGAGGAAACATGGATGCAAAGTGTGGACCAGAGACTGAAGGAATGGCCATTCAGAGACTGCTCCACCTGGGATCCATCCCACGTACAGCACCAAACCCAGACACTATTGTGAATGTCAAGAAGATTATGCTGACAGGAGCCTGATATACCTGTCTCCTGAGAGTCTCTGCCAGAGCCTGACAAATACAGAGGCAGATGCTCACAGCCAATCATTGGCCTGAGAACCAGGTACCCAGTGGGGAATGGATAGGTTAGAGAAAGTATGGAAGGAGCTAATTGGGTTTGCATCCACATAGGAAGATTGTGGAAAGCCTTTTGGGGTACTGCTTGGCAGGAGTCTGACATTGGATATGGACAAAGAATGGGCTTCAGACAGGGATCTGACATTGGCCTAGGACAAGGAAGTAAGCTCAGGCAGGAATCTGACCATAGGGCAAGATAAGGCAAGAATCTAACTTTAGGCTGTGATNGGGAAGTAGGATAAGGCAGAAATTTTAGTCTTAGGGTGGAACTATGCCTCAGACAAGATTTTTGGACTTGGACAAGCAAGTGGGCTCAAGTATTTCAGTCATTATGATAAGCCCCTTTTAACAACTATCATGGGTGTAATCACAAAGCTTGTTGCTTTGTTAGTAGTTCCTTAAAGTACTGCTGTTTTGTTCCTTATTGTATTGCTGGTCAAAAATAGTTGCATGTAATTAAAATGGCATAAAAAGTGGGTTGGAAAATAAAAATTTGCCTTTAGTCTCAGAATTGACTGAGTTCATGCTACAATGTTGTTTAAGTGTCTTTTTTTCTTTTTAATCTTCACTCCCTTGCTGGAGATCCTGTTGACTGATGGAGCAGGCTTGGTCAGAAGTTCAAAAATATCAACAAACCAGACCCCCCAGAGCTCTCAGGAATTAAACCACCAACCAATGAGGACCCATGGCACCAACTGCAGAGGATGGCCTTGTTGAGCTTCAGTGTGAAGAGAGGCCCTTGGTCCTGTGAACGCTTGATGTTCCAGTGTAGCGGAATACCAGGGCAGGGGGGTGGAACAGGGTGGTTTGGTGGGGAAACACCCTCATAGAAGCAGGGGGGAAGAGGTAAGAGAAAGAGGTTTCTATTGTGGATAGCTCTGGGACTAATTATATTTGATGTTAAATCTGTTCACCTGTGAGGGGTTCTGAACAAGAATGAGTCAGCACTCAGGTGATTTCCTGTAAACCTGCTCCTCACCTTAATTTGTAAATTAAAGGAGAGCTGATGATTGGCAAGATGAAAGGAATTTTGGAGCAGAAGGGAGTGAGATGAAGGAGAAAATGGAAGAGGGAGAGGAAGCAGAGGTTGAAGAAGAAGAAGAAGAAAAGCAGAGCAAAAGCATATGGTCTGGAGAAACCAAAAGTTCTAAGGGGTCTCCTAAGCTGTGGAAGATGGTAGTGTAGTGGTAGATCTGTCTAGTCTAGGCGCACAGCATGTAAGCATATTAATAGTGTTCTGTTTTCATTGCTGGGACATATTTGGGAGGAGATTTACCACAACAGGTTTCTGGGGACAGTGGAGGGAGATAAATCAGGAAAGGGGATAACATTTGAAATGTAAATAAAGAAAATATCCAATGAAAAATAAGTAGAGAAAAAATGAAGTCAGGAAATAATCAAAATCAGGGCTGAAATTAATCAGGTAGAAACAAAGAAAACAATACAAAGAATTAATGAAAGACACCAGTAATTCAATTTAAAAATGGGGTACAGATCTAAACAGAATTCTCAACAGAGGAATCTCAAATGGTCAAGAAGCACTTAAAGAAGTGTTCAAAGTCCTTTTCCATCAGTGAAATGCAAATCAAAATATCTCTGAGGTATCTTATACCCATCAGAATGACTAAGTGAAAAAACTATAGAGACAGCACATACTGGTGCGGATGTGGAGCAAGAAGAATACTTCTTCATTGCTGGTGTGAGTGCAAATATATACAAACAATTTGGAAATCAATCTGGCCATTTCTCAGAAAACTAGGATTTTTTTTTTTTACCTTAAGACCCAGCTACACCACTCTTGGCTGTCTACCTAAAAGGTGCCCCAACATCCAACAAAGACATTTGTTCAACTATTCTCATACCACCTTATTCATAAGAAGCAGAAAGTGGAAACAACTTAGACGTCTCTTAACTGAAGAATGGAAAGGAAAATGTGGTACATCTACACAGTGGAATACTATTCAGCTATCAAAAAGAAAACATCATGAATTTTCCAGACAAATGGATGAAACTTGAGAATAACATCCTGCGTGGGTAACCCAGTCCCAAAAGGACATGCATAGTATGTATTCACTTAAAAATAAATATTACCCATGAAATACAGATACCATGTTCCATTCCACAGACCCAAAAATGCTAAACAAAAAAAGCCTCAAGTGACGAAGCTTGAATTTCATGTTGAAGAGGGAATAAAATAGTGAGAAGAGGAAGATGGACAGAGGGAACAGGGAAAGATTGTTATGGGAAAGGGTAATTGGAGGTTCAGGATCAGGTATGATAAAGGACAGGAGAGATGGCTAGATAGCCATAAAAATAAATGGAAAGCTGCAATGACAGGCGAGGAGAGGTGGGAAGCATCTTCAGGATGAGATAGAGACCTAGAATAAGGGATATATCCAAGAATCATTGGGAGTGACCTTAGCTCTGACTCACTACATTGGGTATATGGACCATAAAGTGGCCACCTCCTGTAGTCAGGCAGGAACTGAAGTAAAATGATAGAGACATCACTCTGCCCAAAATACTTTCAACCTTAATTTAATCCTGTAACTATAATTGCAAGCATTTGGGATGGAGCAGAGACTAGAGGAATAGCAAACCAATAACTGGCCCAGATTTAGGGCCATCCCATAGGCAAGCACCAATACCTAACACTATTAAAGGTACTCTGTTATGCTTACAGACAGGAGCACGTTGTCCTCTGAGAAGCTCCAACCAGGAGCTGATTCAGACAGATACAGACACCAACAACCAAACAGTGAAGTAGCTTAGGGACTCTTATGGAAGAATAGGAGGAAGAATTGCAGGCCCTCAAAGGGATGTAAACTCCACAGGAATACCAACAGAATCAACTAACCTAGACCCTTAACCTCTCACAGTCTGAACCACCAACAAAAGAACATACATAGGATGGACATAGGTCTCCCTGCTCATATGTACCAGATGTGCAGCTTGGTCTTCATGTGGGTCCTAGAAAAACAGGAATGGGAGGCTCTCCCAAAAGCTGTTGCCTGTATGTGGAATATGATGCTCTAGCTGGGCTGCCTTGTCAGTGGGAGAGGAATTGCTTAGCCTTTCAGAGACTTGAAGTGCCAGCATTGGGGGACACCAAGGTGGGACCCCATCTGCTCTGAGGAGAAAGGGAGTGAGAAATAGGAAGGATTGTGGGACGGGTTGATTGGGAGGGGACAATGAACAGGATGTAAAATGAATAATTTAAGAAATTGAATGAAATTTTTAAAAATTAAATTAAATTTTAAAAATTTTTGAGCAAAACTAAGGAGTAGGACTAGTATTCAGAAAAGTACAAATCTGTAATTATATTTAGTTATTTTAACAGTTTCACTCTATAAAAAATTTAAATACCATGAGATAAACAATACTGACCTCTATTAGAAATAATTTACCTCTTAGGCATTCTCAAACACATATAATGTCTTTTATGCCTTGACTGTTATTCTCCTTTCTGTCAGTAGTTCAGCCTGCCCAAACACAGTAGCTTGGAGGAAACATTGACACAAACATACTTGGGGATGTTTGGGCATGACAAGTTCCATCTCCAGAGCCAGCTTTTCAGTAAAGTAAAATAACATTTGAAAACTTCGCAATATTATCCACACCCAAAAAACATTTGAATATTTGTAATGACTGAAGCCTATGATCTATATATTCATATTCAGTTTGTCTGTTTGCAGATAGAGGTAAAATTTTGAAAAGCTTAATAATTATATTTTCTCTTATAATGACATCAAGTTGGAAATAAGATAAGTCCTTGTAATCTAGAGGCAACAAACAGAAAATGATAGCAAACATAAAAAAAAAAAACAGCAAGACTATCCAGGCATAGTAAAGGCAGAACCTAAGGCAAGCCTTAAAAATAAGGCACAGGCCTCCCAAGAATAGTTTCCTTTCATTCCACAAAGCCAATGAGATTTCCTTACACAGAACAGCTTTCCCTCCCTCCCATGGCCAATCTGAGGTTGGATCCTGGACTTACTGGCTGGCAAGGCTCCAGGTAACCTGTGAGCTCAGCAGGGGTTGAGAAGTGGGAAGAGCTTATATTTGTAGTTTTTGCTCATTGCCTTTTGAGTCCACTATTTTCCATTGTTTCAGTCTCTTCCAAATGAAACCTTATCATGACTGCATTATTCATTTTCTATACAGAAGAGTCCATGGTGGGAGGAGACATTTGAGATATAGGTAAACTTGCAAGTGGGAGTTAAGTGGTAGGAATAAGGGAATAATATGAGATGATAATTTTATGTGGGGGAGCTTCCATCCCATCCTATGAAATTCTCTAAATCACTTTAGATACCAAAGTAGAAATTTCCAAGTTTAGGACATAAGTTACCCTTTTCTATTGTATATTGATGCTAGACTGGGATTGAGAACACAACAATTTTGAGTGACTTTAGGTTTCCCAACAGGAAACTTTTTGGACCACCCTGTAAACAGTGTAAGGGCCTGACCGTGGTCATAGATAATTTGACTCCCACAGTGGATACAGAAACTTGGTGAAAACAAAGATCAAATCAAGTCACTCAGAGGTGACTGATTAAGGTTGCTGATTAAGCCAACAATCCAGACAGGTAGGAGGGATACCATTAAGCTCATTCAGTACCTTCTAGAATCAAAAGCCTGCATGGCCAGTGGAATGCCAATGGAAGCTTTGGCTTAGCAAATCTCAAGGTAAGATTTAGTAGAATAATAGTAGTTTTCTTCTTGGTTAGGTTTTTAGATTCATTAGCAGTGTTAGATATGGGATTCACATAACTATTCCAAGTCCCATTGTAAATAGTGGTTTAATTATTCAGTAATATTCATGCCATTTGTTCCTCCAATATATATATACTGCTAGAATGTCACAGTTGTTGCTGAAGTGTTGGCATATGGATGATACTTATAATTACGTTTCCTCTGATAGCATGTATAGTACTTCCCCACACTACGAATGCCAGCCATTATAGGTAAAACTTCTAATTTTGTATCAATGTGATTTTGAAATTTTTGATATGGTACATGTCTTTCACCTAAGTACAGACACTTTAACAGTCATTTCTTTTCCCTCTGTGACAAACAGGTGAAATATGTTAAACTTTATTAACTTAGCAAAACACTAGATTTCCCTGACCAAAGAGCTAAGAATATAAACAAAGTCATACTCTGTATTTTGTTGTTGCTGAAGTAAAACAGTCTAATGAAAAAGAACTTGAAGGGTTTTAGTTTAGCTTGTGCTTCTCAGTAACAGGACATCATTCAGAGAGGTCATGACAAGAACTCAAAGCAAGAACTGAAGCAGAGACCTGAGACGAATATTGCTTACTGGCTTGATCCACCTGGCATGTTCTCACTTGTCTCTTTTTCAACCAATCTCAAAGAAAGAGATATTTAAAGACACCAGAAATTATAGAATCCATGTTTATGGTTTGTTAGAATTAATATTGTTAAAATGACCATTTTATAAAAAGCCATTTATGCAACTCCATTCAAAATACATATCTCATTCTTGACAAAAATTGGGTAAGTTTTCCTAAAATTCTTATTATATTACTAAAGGGCTTTTGATAGCCAAAATGATCCCAAACAAAAAGTACTATGCTAGAGGGATTACCATTCTAGAACCAAGTTATATTAGAAGGCCATAATAATAAAGTCAATAAAGTATTGTTGCAAAACAGTCTAGATTAATGAAACAAAGTTGAAGACTCAAACATAAATTTGCTTAACTACAATCATCTAATATATGGCAAAGATGCCAACATTATAAGCTGGGTAAAATACATCATCTTCAACAAATGTTACTAGGAAACCTATTATCTGCATGAAGAAGAGGGAAATGAGATCGATATTTATCATCATGCCCCAAAGCCTAAGTTCAAATGAATCAAAAACCTGAATGTGACACCAGAAACAATGAAACTGTGGTATTAGTCAGGATTTTGTTCTTCCTACCTTCCTTTCTTTCTTTGATTCTTTCTTTTTTCATCTATCACTTATCTATGTTTCTATGTATCTATTTATGCATCTATCTATCAATCTATCTATCAATTATCTATCATCTATCTATATGTCTATTTATCTATCTATTCATCTATCTATTACATACCCATTTATCCATCAGTCTGAATGCCTGGGTATCTGATGTGTTAAAGGTAAACACTGAAGTTATGAGTATCCTGCCTTTATCACCTATTCATTGTCTCCTGTATAAAACTGTTGTTCTTCTCTAGTGCTTATAAAACTAAGGAGAGGAGTGATGTTGTCTAGATCTATAGAGAAGTCACAAGAGATAATCTTATGACATATGAGTAAAAGTATACACTTACAGATTCACTGTAGTCCAAGAAACATTACCTGAAATGTGTATCTTAATGTAATATCATACTTTTAAATTTCTGGGGGATTCTTAAGGTTATTTGTGGCCACATAAGTAATGATTTTGAACAGGAGAAACAAATATCTATAGTTATACTAACTTTCTTGCCATTCTATTACAGAATAGTTATTTTTAGACTTCTTTATAATTATCTTTTCCCCTATTTCAGGTTCTTGTCTATGCAAGTTCTCCCCTAGCTCCTTTGAACTCCAAACACATGTATGTTTCATCTACTTGAAAGCAACCCCTTCTAGTTATAGACACTAACCCAATTACTTGTTTTTTTTTAAAGTTTATGTTATCTCTACAGTAATGTGTAATAACTAAATTATTTCCCATTGTTAATGAATACAGCAGACTATAATATAACTACATATTCCATTTAGTGGTAGGCAAACAAAATATTCGTGTTTATTTATACCTTCAAAGATAATGTATCAATATGTGTCAAGTAACATGATATGATGTACCTGATAGGTATTTAGTTGGAAACTAAAGGACAAAAATGATTAAAAGTTGGGGTAAAATGCATCTATGAAACAGAAGGGATCATGAGTTTTGTAGACTACATATTTTTCTTCACTTCATTTATCAGTCCTAATAGCTGAATAAAAAGTACTAGAGACAGTTATATATTAAAATTTCAAAAATTAGGGACCTGAAGTTCACTGTGCCCATCCACATTCGTAGAGATGAATTTTTATTTAATTATTCTAAAAACTAAAAATAAGTTTTTTAAACACATCTAATTGGAAACTCATTTTAGCATGAGTTATGCCAGAAAATGTAAAAGGAATACATAATTATTACATTAAGTTAGAAGAAATCTACTTAATAGAGCACACAGCATGTTATGAGTAATAAATTCTAAGAAATCCTGGAGTTCTCATCTAAATAATCAACTGAGAGGCATTTTGGTGGATTTTATTTTTAACTTTTTCTTTTTATAACTATTTAATATGTGAGTCATTTTTGTTGGTTTTAGGATAATCTAATAACTATTTAATATGTAAGGATGGTGATTTAAAACAGGTTAAAACACCCAGGTAGTATGCCACAGATGTCCAATGACAAAGTTATGATTCTAACACATCATTGTCCACTTTCATCCGTATAGTGTTAATTTAATGCAGATAAAGTGTAAACACTTTTGATCCAATATATAATGTGCAAGACAAAGAAGGTAATTGATTTACCAATGCCTCTGAATGATCAAAAGATAAACGATAGAGGTCTTTAATCGTTTTGGGAGCAGGTATTAATCTAAGTGTTGTATAACCGTGACAAGAACTGGTCCTTGAAAGACTTAGTGCTTAGTGTATTTAAAGTACGGAAATTAGAAAGGGCTTATAGGGAAAATATAGTTAGAATTCATATTCCTACAGCTTTTATATCAGACACTAAGAAACGTGGTTCTAGATTTTTCCAAAGTTTTTCACTGTTTTCAAAAGTCCCAGAAGCCACTGACAAGGGAAGAAATCCACCTTACAAGAGACCCTGATGAGTTATTAGAGGCCAGATTCTGCTTTGATCAAATAACACAATCAGGTTGATGTTCTATTTTAAATTCTCTCCTCACAGATACTTCTGTCAGGCTGCCCTAAGCAGCTGCTGCTGCTTCTTTTCATCTTACTGTTCTTTCTGGGATATATATAAAATCCCAGCAAAGTGTATCTACTTGTATTACTTACTTTCCTGCCTGTAAACATCCTTTGTGACAAGAGTCTAAGAGATGTGAATTCTAAAAATTAAGATAAAGGTA
>NW_018392101.1:21256-23317 GCF_900095145.1 Mus pahari | reverse complement strand
TGTGTGTGTGTGTGTGTGTGTGTGTGTGTAAGGGGTGGGGCTCAAGGTTTCTCTTTCTGTAGCCTGTAGAGTACCTTCTTTCCTCAAAGAGACTAGAACATAGGGGTGAAGGCTCCAAGCCTGCACCAGCTTGATTTCTGCATTCAGTGAACGGTGTGGAAATTGTCCTCATTGATGGGGTCCTGCTGTCAGTTATGTGAGAGCAAAGTTTTGTCCTAGCATCAGCATGGATTGTTTAAGGATCTCCAAGGGACCATCTTGGTCAACAGCTCAACCAAATGGAACCTATTTCCAACATTGAAGCCCTGGCCGGCTACAAAGGATGGTCAGTTCGGACTCCATATTCTCCATTTCTTGGAGTCTTCCTTAGGGTCACCCTAATGCATCCAGGAAGTTGCTATTGTACTGGATTTTTACACTAACTCCAGAATGCCCCCTAATTCCAGCTGTTTCTCCCTGCATTGNACTTTACCCCTGCACCCCTGCACCCCCCAGCAAGTGATCCTGCCCACTCTCGTTCCCATCAAACCCCAGTCTACTCACAGAAACTACACTATTTCCCCTTTAGAAGGAGATATGTGCTTCCCCCCTATAGCCCATCTCTACCTAGCCTTTCTGCATTTGTGGAGTACAGCTTGATTATTATTTGCCTAGTAGGTAATATCCACTTATAAGTAAATGCATGCCATGTTTTTCATTCTGGATGTGGGTTACTTCCCTCAAGGTGGATTCCCTGTAAGGAACTTCCAAGCATGAGGGAGTCCATCCCAATTTAGAATCCAGACTTGACAGGAGCACCAAAGTTCTGGAAATAAGAAACATGTAAAATTTAAGGGCATGTACTCTTCCTCTGTGGTTTCAGTCCAGCACTGTTCCAGCCATCTGTGTTTGCCAGAGTCAGAGCCCCAGTGAGGGAGCATGCTGTGAGAGTGCATGGCACAAACCTGTGAGGATGAAGCCTGAGTTGCATTTTGAGACCACAAGATGCTGAGATACCTAAGCTGTGGTATGAGACATCTGCCATGGAGAGCTGCATATAGGGAGTCCAAGTAACTAATCTGAGAGATGTTTGAGAAGTTTCAAGGGTAGGGCTATCTAAGCCTTTTGAGACTGACCACTTGTGTCTGAGACAGAGCTACAGGATGTGGTGTTTGTCCTGCTGGGTTTCCTGCCCTGGTCCAGTCTTCCCTCACTATGTACACATTCCTCTCTATTGGAATGGGAAGGGTCATTCTGTGCCTTTGTATGTTGGAAAGATATAACGTACTTTTTGGTTTTACAAGATATAGCAATCAAGAGTGTCAGAAGAGGGCATGAAGAGATGGCTCAGCGGTTAGGAGCACTGTCTGC
Source organism: Mus pahari (assembly GCF_900095145.1). Classification (NCBI taxonomy): domain Eukaryota; kingdom Metazoa; phylum Chordata; class Mammalia; order Rodentia; family Muridae; genus Mus; species Mus pahari. The sequence continues at coordinate 21,967 of NW_018392101.1, read as the reverse complement.
TTGCTCTTCCAGAGGTCCTGAGTCCAATTCTCAGCAACCACATGGTGGCTCACAACCATCTGTAATGGGATCTGATGCCCTCTTCTGGTGTGTCTGAGGACAGCTACAGTGTACTCATATAAATGAAATAAATAAATCTTGATGTAAAAAAAGAGAGTTATAACATATTTTGGACATTTGAAGAATGTATGGGCTGCTGCAGACTATTAGGGTCATTAAAGTTAAATTCAGTGCATTTTCATCATGGATGACCNTGACCAGAATGTAGTTGATTGAGTCAAATAGCTTCCAGATAAGGTGATGTCTTTGAATACTTGTTTCTCCTTTGTAGCTTTCTTTGGGAGAGCTTGCAGTGTTTTAGGGTCCAAGAATCACTGAAGGAAGATCCCAACTCAAGTAGTATGCAAAAGTGTTTTAGTCTGCAGAATTCTATCATACAGGCGTCTACCATTCACTGGGATGGATACAGACATGAGCTTTGCAAGCTCAATTTAAAGCCAGTTTGGGGAGTTCTAGGGAGCAGTAGGTGAACTTTATTCTGATTGGTTGACTCAATTTACAGGGGGATGGGTGTCTTTGGGATTGGTTAAGGTCCTGGGGACTTTGNTTTAGGCTTGGCTCAGGCCTGGTGGCAGGGGCAGCTCCTGGAAGCTTCTGATTGGCAGTCTATGAGGGTGGTTTTCCTGGAATTGACTTGTTTGGACTTTTCCA
>NW_018392101.1:14759-18551 GCF_900095145.1 Mus pahari | reverse complement strand
TTAGAACTTCTTGGTCATGAAATAAGTGGGGGAAGCACTAGAATCATACAAATATATTGTCAATGAAGCATACATTTACAGTGATGATGGTATTATGGTTTCTGTTGTACACGTGTATGAAATATTTTAGGATGTATTGACCTATGATGATGTGCATGTGAACTTCACTCAAGAAGAATGGGCTTTGCTGAATCCTTCACAGAAGTGTCTCTACAAAGATGTGATGTTGGAGACCTACAGGAACCTCAGTGCTGTAGGTAAGACTGAATTTTCTTTCACTTTTTAAAATGAGGGAACAGCTGTCCCTTGGTTATTGATGCTTTTATTTCAATTGAGGATGAGGAGGAATGAGGTGACTAATCAGGTTTACTAAAGATAGTAACTTAAATTTGCCTAATTTCCAATAGCATACCATACATTTTCTGGTACTATATTTTAGGCTACAATTGGGAAGACCATAATATTGAAGAACATTGTCAAAGTTCCAGAAGATATGGAAGGTAAATTTTCATGTGCAAGTTGGTATGGATATGCTTCTAAAGAAATGTTAATGTGTCCTGGAGCTTTTAAAGAAAAGCAACATTGTACAAAAAAAAAAAAAAAAAAAAAAAACATTGAAAAAAAAAAAAAAAAAAAAAAAGCACTTCTTTAAGTGTGTTGATTAAATTCTTACAAATCCCCATACCTCAATTTCAGGTGTCTGATTTTGTTTTCAAGGCATTTCTCTGAAAGAGAAGACAAGGAAACAATGCCTTAACAGATATTACCATTTGAATCATAGCCACATTTCAGCTACTCTGTAGAACTGCCAGTCTAGTCTCATACCACTCACATATTGCCAAAGTATGTATTAGGTGATAAGTATATGTTTCTAATAAGCAAATATTTCATAGTAAAGCTGATTACTCCTATAGTGACATTGCTAAGTTTAAGTGAGTGGGGCAGTTTATGAGAGGCAGGAATGTTGTTGAGGAGAAACCTTAATTCCTATACCATATGTCTATGATGAACAAGCAACCAAACTTCGTGAATGCAATGTGGAAATCTTTCATTTGTTACTCCTTTTTTAATAGGTATATCCTGTGCCACAATGGATTCAAGCCATGTAAGCATAGGGCTACTGAAATAAGCAGTGTACCTCTCTCTCTCCCAGAACAATTAAAATATATGTAGTAGNCCACATTTGAGCAAACTTTCTTAGTGTAATACAAGTTTATAAATAGTTGGTTTTCCAATTTCAGTGGGAATAGATCCATAAACTCACACTGCAGAAAATCCGTATGAGTACTAGGATTGTAGAAATTCTTTTCTGTTTGTCGTGGTTTATGTTGCCAATGTAGTAATGTAGTGTATTTCACAATATAGAAAGTTTATGAATGTACTGAGTGTGGTANAGCTCCGAGTGCTTCCATTTCTCTTCAAATTTGTGCAAAATCTTATAGAGAAGAAGGATTCTACAAATGTGAGCCATGTAATAACACTCTTACCATTACAGGCATGCAAAACAACCCATAATGAAGGGGAAACCATGAATGTAAACAAAGTGATAAAAATCTTAAAATGTGATTTCTCTTTATAGTCAGCCCAAATTTTAAAATTAATTCCTACAGATAAAAAATATTCATCAGTTCAGTGAATGTGGTAAAGCTTTCACATGTGCCAATTATCTTTGCAGGCATGAAAGAAGTCTTACTGGAAAGAAACCCTCTGAAACTACTCAGTGTGGTAAAGCCTTTGCATGTCACAGTTATCCTCAAAGGCATGAAAGACTTCATACTGGAGAGAAACCCTGTGAAGGTATTCAGTATGGTGAAGCCTTTGTACAACAAAGTAGTCTCCAAATACATAAAAAAATCCCTACGGGAGAGAAACCCTACAAATGCAATCAATGTGGTAAAGCCTTTACACGACATAGCACTCTCCAAGTACATAAAAGAACACATACTGGAGAGAAGCCCTATGAATGTAACCAATGTGGCAAAGCTTTTGCATATCAAAATTATTTCCAAGTACATAAAAGAATACATACTGGAGAGAAGCCCTATCAATGTAAGCAATGTGGTAAATCCTTTGCCTCTCATGATCATCTTCAAAGACATGAAAGAATTCATACTGGAGAGAAGCCCTACAAATGCAATCAATGTAGTAAAACCTTTACACGACACAGTCATCTCCAAATGCATAAAATAAGACATTCTGGAGAGAAACCTTACAAATGTGATCAATGTGGTAAAGCCTTTGCATTTCATAGTACTCTCCAAGTACATAAAAGAAAACATACTGGAGAAAAGCCTTTTGAATGTGGTCAATGTGGTAAAGCCTTTGAACGTCAGAATAATCTTAAAAGACATGAAAGAATTCATACTGGAGAGAAACCCTACAAATGTAATGAATGTGGTAAAGCCTTTGTACGTAATGCTAGTCTCCAAGCACATAATGCAACACATACTGGAGTTAAACCTTATGAATGTAAGCAATGTAGTAAATCCTTTGCCTCTCATGGCCAACTTAAAAAACATGAAAGAATTCATACTGGAGAGAAACCTTACAAATGTAATGAATGTGGTAAAGCCTTTGTACGTAATGCTAGTCTCCAAGCACATAATGCAACACATACTGGAGTAAAACCTTATAAATGAAATCAATGTGGCAAAGCCTTTGCCTCTCACGGTCAACTTCAAAAACATGAAAGAATTCATACTGGAGAGAAACCTTACAAATGTAATCAATGTGGTAAAGCCTTTGCACAACACAGAAATCTCAACATGCATAAAATAACACATACTGGAGAGAAACCCTATGAATGTAAGCAATGTAGTAAATTCTTTGTTTCTCACAATCTACTTCAAAAACATGAAAGAATTCATACTAGAGAGAAACCTTACAAATGTGATCAATGTGGTTAAACCCTTTGCATATCATAGTACTTTCCAAGTACATAAAAGAACACATACTGGAGAGAAACCCTATGAATGTGATCAATGTGGCAAAGCCTTTGCAAATCAAAGTTCTTTCCAAATACATAAAAGAATACATACTGGAGAGAAACCGTACAAATGTGATCAATGTGGTAAAGTCTTTGCATATCATAAATGTCTCCAACTACATAATAGGACACATACTGGAGAGAAGCCCTATGAATGTAAGCAATGTAGTAAACCCTTTGCCTCTCATGATAAACTTCGAAACCATGAAAGAATTCATACTGGAGGGAAACCTTACAAATGTAACCAGTGTGGTAAAACCTTTGCATATCAGGGTTATCTCCAAGTATGTAAAAGAACACATATTGAGCTGGGCAGTGGTGGTGCATGCCTTTAATCTCAGCACTTGGGAGGCAGAGGCAGGTGAATTTCTGAGTTGGAGTCCAGCCTGGTCTACAGAGTGAGTTCCAGGACAGCCAGGGCTANACAGAGAAACACTTGTCTCAAGAAACCAAAACCAAAACCAAAAAACAAAAACAAACAAAAACACATACTGGAGAGAAGCCCTATGAATGTAATCAATGTTGTTAAGGCTTTGCACAACACAGTCATCTCATGATGCATAAATTAACACATTCTGGAGAGAAATCTTACAAATGTTACTAGTGTGGTAAAGCCTTTGCATATCAAAGTTCTTTCCAAGTACATAAAAGAATACATACTGGAGAGAATCCCTATGAATGTAAGCAATGTAGTAAATCCTTTGCCTATCACGGTCAACTTCAAACACATGAAAGATTTCATAATGGAGAGAAACCTTACAAATGGAATGAATGTAGTAAAGCCTTTGCATACCATCATAATCTTC
>NW_018392101.1:12387-14349 GCF_900095145.1 Mus pahari | reverse complement strand
TCATGGTATCTTTTCACAGCAATAAAACTCAAATTAAGACAGCATCAAAAATTCCACACTGGAGAGAAACTGACAAGCAGATAGTTCTCAGCATGCTTGATAACAGAAATAACATTTTTTTTCAAAACAGGGTTTCTCTGTATAGCTCTGGCTATCCTGGAACTCACTTTGTAGGCCAGGCTGGCCTCAAACTCAGAAATCCACCTGCCTCTGCCTCCCGAGTACTGGGATTAAAGGCGTGCGCCACACCCAGCCTAGAAATAACATTTTTTAAATAGTCCTTTCTTCCTTCTCCTCTTCTCTCCTTCTNTTTTTCCTCATCTATATTCTTCTATATCTCCTTTTCCTTCCCATTTCTTTTTTTTAACCCCATGAGGACACTGATGTATTAAAATAGACTCTCACGTGTAGTCCAGAGTAGTCTTGAATTGAAAGTTCTCCTACCTCTCCCTCTTGAAGGCTGAGATTATAGGTGTGTATATCATGCCCATGTTTTTCAAGCAGAAATCCATGGATTTGGAACTCTGAGCTAGAAAATAACTGTCTAATCTTTGTGATATTGCTAAGGCGATGACCGTATTGAGGAGTAGACTCGAAGATTCAGTCATACCTTCACTTTTGTTAGCTCGTGGAAGCTCACTAACATAGCAATGTGGAGTAAGCCCAGGCATTAGTTATGAAGCAGTCTGTTTCACTTGAGACAATAAGAGACATCAAAATGNCCAAGAGAGACTAGAGCTTAAAGCACAGTGAAGGCCCTCTCAAGCCAGACAAGGACTCCAGGAGATGCTCTGACAGATTAAATGATCCTTGGCCAGAGAGGACCAACTCCATTGTGTTAGAAGGTATAAGAGAGGGTTCCAAGGTGCTTCTGTCTAGCTTCAGATACTTTTATTTTATTTAAATACTAGTGTTTATTTAAACCCAGACACATATTTGATAGAGTACAGTTGAATATCTTTAATATTCATATGGCAGTCTTTCTAGACTATCATCCATGTCCAAAGAGCATCAGAACATGGGATCTGCTGCTGACACATTGAAGCAGTTTGAGAAAGATCACTGTTATATGACTATTAGTTTAATTCCAAGCTTCTTCAGAATTTGGAAGGATCCTGGGAAGAACATATAATGACCAGAGTGCCTTTGGCTTTGTTAGTGATGGCTCAGGTAAGAAAAGTCTTGTGGGTTTTCCTTAAAGGTTTTCCTCCTGTGTTCTTCTACATCATGCAAAGCTTGAACTATGATTGGTGTCTGAGGTCTTGCACTGTTTCTCCTTGGTAATGTTGCCTGATGAGCAGGTAATGAATTCTGGCCTTCACTGTGCATGCAGAGATCACGATTTCCTAATGATTCAAACGTGTTTTCTTAGAATCAACATTGTGTTGAATATATAAAACATCTAAACTGATTTACAGTGTAAGGAGGATTTGTCTATGTTCTGTGCTGTTACTACACAACTCTACATGCATTGAGGGTAGTTTAATTCCACTACATTGTTGTGGCTGTTCAGTATTATTGACCATATAACTTCCAGGAAGCACAATATACATAGAAACAACCTTTTCACTATGTTGTTTCCCGAAATTTTTACATTAAATTAAAAANTGTTATTTCTCTAGAGTGTGCTCAGCAATTAATTTTGTATCAGCAAATTAAGAGAGCAGCTTTCAGATGCACACATTCACAGTTAACAGAGTGTGCTGTTGAAAAGTATTGTCAAGTACAATGCATATTTCTTCCTTCTAGTCATCTTAATCTACTACAAATTTGTTCATTATTAGAAAATTAAATTTAAATAACTATGAACACAATGATACTAGGAAATTATGTTAAGAATAAAGACACACTGGAGAGATGGGCTCAGAAGTTAGGAACACTGTACTTTCAGAGGTCCTGAGTTCAATTTCCAGCAACCACATGGTGGCTCACAACCATCTGTAATGGAATCTGATGCCCTCT
>NW_018392101.1:6090-11322 GCF_900095145.1 Mus pahari | reverse complement strand
CTAGAGACCCGAGCTCAGGGGGTACTGGTTAGTTCATATTGTTGTTCCACCTACAGGGTTGCAGCCCCCTTCAGCTCCTTGGGTACTTTCTCTAGCACCTCCATTGGGGGCCCTGAATTCCATCCAATAGCTGGCTGTGAGCATCCACTTCTGTGTTTGCCAGACACTGGCATAGCCTCTAGAGTTAGTCTTTAACCATTATCTCATTATATGAAATTGGTCTAGTAGAAGCCACCAAGGGGTACCCTCAGCTCTGTCTTCCACTTATGTCCTACTTAAGGTGTCCTGAACACAAGGTGACACTAGAAAATAGACTTCTCTAGGAATGCTGCACCCTACAAGACAAGTCCAACAGGAAAAAAACAAAAACTTAAACAAAGAGGAAATGAAACAGTGGGAATGAGTCATTTAGTACTGAGGAAGAGAAGTAGAAATAGAGGTCCTGGTGGAAACAAGAGACTGTAATTCTCACACCTACTACCCACCAACAGTCTCTTCTTCCACCTCCACAATCTGTGAACTCCCCTATGCCTATGTGTAGAGTGACGCCATGACATGTCACTGCTACACCGGCTGCTGGTCTGTTTCTTACGTGTGAAAAATCTGCTGCAGTTGTGAGGAAGAGATTTCTTTAAAATAGCATCCTCAGAAGGAACAGAAACAACCAGGTTCCACAACACTCCTACCATCAATAGTGGGGCAGTTCTCCATGGCCCGCCCTCCTTCCTGCCTGTGCCTGTGTGATCAGAAGACTCCAACGCATCTTAAGTCTGTTCTCAGAAGATGTGATTAAAGGATGTGGCTGAAAGAACAAAAGAAAAGACTATGCTAGACAAGCATCTACCCCGAGTCCAGCATGGCAGTATGGGGGCTTTTCTTTCTCTAGAATCTTGATTAAGTGTCAACTCTGCATTCTAAAGGGTATGGATGAAGGAAGAGATGGGTGGACATTTGAACAAACGACTTAAAGCATTCTAGTCTTAAAGTCATACCTGCCCATATACATTCAGTCTGCCCAGTCTCCACACTGTGCCTCCCTCCACCCCTCTACATGGACAATGGCTAACCATCACACACATATTTTAAGGTGTGCAGTGTCTTCCTACCTGTGACAGTCTGAATGAAAATAGTCCCTGTAGACTCCTAAGGAGTGGCACTATTAAGAGGTGAGGACATTTAGAGGAAGTTTCTCACCTTGGGGTTAGCTTTGAGATTTCAGATGCTCAAGGCCAGGCCACCTTGCTTCCTTTCTCTTCTTGATGCCTGCTAATCCAGATGTAGAAGTCCCAGCTTCCTCTCCAGCACCATTCATGTCTGCCTGCATTCCACCGTGCTTCCCACCATGATGATAATGGACTAAACACGAAATGTAAGCCAGCCGTAACTAAATATTTTATAAGAGTTATAAGAGTTATAAGAGTTGCTACAGCCATGGTGTCTTTTTGTGACAGTAGAAACCTCAACTAAGACACTACCCATTTGATTTGGGGGACTTTAGTTAGGTTTTCCTGGGATCCATACTGAGGGCATGGGAAAGTTCTGAGGGCACGTGGGCCTTTGAACTGTTCCGTTATTTTATTATTTTATTTTATTTTATTTTTTGAGACAGAGTATCACTATGTAGCTCAGGCTGGCCTCAAGCTTGCACTCCTCCTGCCTCAGCCTCTTGATTGCTGTTATTATGTGTATGCAGCATCACACCTGAATACACTCACAGACTTCACTCTGGAAGCTAAAAGGAAATGGGTTGAGGTAGGTTAAATAGACCAGTCCTTCTTTTGTATGTATGTCCACTATTTAGTTGGCTTAGTGTCTCAGCTCAAAGATGCTTTAGTGTTAGGAAATTGTGAGGTGAGAAATAGCCAGTGCAGCTCGACAGAGTGAGCAGTAGTTAGCTGACTGCCAGTCCCACCATTACCCATCCCTCACATTGGAGCTGTTTTGTGCAGGAGCCGACAACCCCAGACTTCCTGGTCACTTCCAAAATGTCCTTGTGATCATGGCCTCGTTAAGTAATTAATATTTATGATGACCTTGGGACATCAAGAGGAGTAATTATACTTTGTTTACTCTGATTCCTGAGGCAGGCACTTACATAATACACTTAATTAACATTAAAAATTACTAGCACTTATTGAACTCTGTGTGCCAGGACTTCTGTCCCATGCTTTATAGGGATTATTTCATTGTAGAAATATTCCCATGGAAAACAGCTCTAACTAAAAGCATTTTGGTTCTTAAGCTTTAGTTGACTGAAAATTGTACATATATGGAAAACACTAAGGAGGCTTTGGTTAAATGATGGCTTCCATCTTCTCCTTTCGGAAAAAAAAAACATACTACGTGTATGCATAAACATACTACGTCTGGTGTGTTCAGTATGTATTGTTGTACTTTTCTCTGTCCTCCTGTAGTATTATTGATCACTTATCCATGGGAAATGCATGATGAGACTCCCAGTTTTGTGCATGCTGTTTTTCTGTGCATAAATGTTAATGATAAACTATAAATTAAACACAATAACCGGTTAACAACAATGTTTAACTCTGTGCTACAGTAAAAGTAACACAAACCGGCTGTTTTTGGATTCCAGTCCTGCCTCAGTACCAAGTTCCAAACTGGTCATTAAGTTCTGTTACTTTAATCTTTCCCTGGTGACAGAAAAACCAGGTTCCTGAATCAACCTCAATGCTTAGAAAGTAAACCTCACCTTCCAGAGTAGAACGTCTGAAGTTAGGGTCTCACTCAGTTACTTATTTCACTGTCACAGAGAACAGTAGAACTTGATGAAATACAGACAGCTCATGCGCATGCACAGCATGGTCCCAGTGTGTAATTTGAAACAACATTGTGTGAATGTTGTGCCTGCTACTTAGTGCCTGTCAGATAGAGTTTGTTTGTCTGTCCTCCTGCCTTTTAAAAATGCTTTACACAGACCGGGCAGTGGTGTTGCATGCCTTTAATCTGGGCACTTGGAAGGCAGAGGTAGGCAGATTTCTGAGTTCAAGGCCAGCCTGGTCTACAAAGTGAGTTCCAGGATAGCCAAGGATATACAGAGAAAGCCTGTCTTGAAAAACAAACAAACAAACACAAAACAAAACAAAACAAAAAAAAGCTTTACACCAATGCTGAACTGTTGCTGCAGAACAGATTTGGTCTTTCTGACAGTTTCTGTGTCTATTGTTGGTTAATTTAGGTATATTTTCCTGTGTAATAGGTGTATATGACTTTATTTGATTATTGTCCCCAAATGTTTATTATCAACTGCTTCTCCTCTTTCATAGAAGCAGCTGAATTCATATAATCATGTGTTTCTAGCTGTTTGATACACTGAATAGAACTGTGTTCTACTGTTTGTGATCTTAAGACAATCTAAGACATACTATTAAAGGTAATGTATGGCCTTTCCCCTTGAGAGGTGATTCATGAGAATAAAAATCCTGTAAACATGCTAAATTTTAAAAAAATAGTTAAGCTTAATTTATGTAAATGTGGTAAAAAAATCCTCCAGGACACTTTTAGGAATCATTATTTTTCATTTATAAGTATAAATTAAGGGAGTCATGAGTTAAGGGTAATTTCCTCTGTTTTTATAAGCAATGTATTTCATATGTTTGTAGCAGGGAGATGCATCTGTGGGTCCATGTCTGCTGTGTTGCATAGAGCTTCTAGCTAACAGGACCCCAGGCTTGCATACGCTCGGCACTGCCCCAGTCCTAGCCAACTGACCTTCTCAAGCTTAAGTGAAAAAAGTAGTGCATAACAAATAAAACAAATGTGCCTTTAAGATAAATGAGGAGAGTTCTTATAGAATCACAGTCTAGAAAAGTAATGATAAAGGCTTCTATAGGACTTACAGTTGAGCGAAAGGAGCTTAATCTAGAAAAGTAATGATAAAGGCTTCTATAGGACTTACAGTTGAGCGAAAGGAGCTTAATATGCTTTCTATGTAAATGACATCATAAGCCAAATATAATGGCCTGAAAATTGGATCTCAGACATATACATAAGCCTCACACACCAAAAGGGCTAGGGATCCAATAATTCAAAGACAAGAATCGTGACTTTCAAAACAGTATATGATTTTAATGGAAAGTCTTCTATCACTAGCTAAGTGGCTCCTCTGGCTTTTCTGTCTTTGATGTTCTATTTAAATATTTCAGAATTCTGTATAAGCTTGCATTTTTAAGTATAAATTGTATTTATAATTTTTTTATTTTTAATATTATTTATTTTATTTATATGAGTATACTGTAGCTGTCTTCAGACACACACCAGAAGAGGGCATCGGATCCCATTACAGATAGTTGTGAGCCACCGTGTGGTTGCTGGGAATTGAACTCAGGACCTCTGGAAGAGCAGTCAGTGCTCTTAACTGCTGAGCCATCTCTCCAGCTCTGGTTTTACACATTTTTATCTTATTGTACTCAACGGGCTTTTTCACAAGACCAAGTACTCCTTACCTATCCATGGGGTGGTGTCTTCTGAGGCCTCTGGGTACCTAATTTTCATATTACAAACTGAAAATATCCTTCACTGTTCGGTGAATCTTGCTGACCACTGTCCTGTCTGCTGCTGTTTCCATGCTAGTAAATAGCAGGTGGTGAGATGTGCCTTCAGGCCCGGAGTCAAGGTAGTGGTGGAGTCACAGAATAGGACTCTGGTGATGGCTTTAAAGTCTGAAGGGCTTGGGGCTTTCTTGCTCTCTAATTGTACTGAAATGCTGATGATAACTTCTAAAAAATCCTAAAACTTTCTTGCTCTTTCTGAGGGTAAAAGACTGCTGGCTTTGGCGATTAACAATAAGCAATGCAGCCTTTGTTCTATCTCAGTAGGAACTGCTGGGCTCTTTCAGCCTGCTAGTCCGAAGTCACAGGAAGAGAAGACACTTAGAGAAGTAATTAGAGTTTATTACCAAGTTGTAAAAAGTTTCCTATGAAAGCTATATAAGGAGGAAAGCAGAAAGATCCTACTTGGGTAAAAGGAAAAATTCTCTAAGTGGGGAAAGGGAAAAGAATCTAGTCTAAGTGGGGAAAGACNAGAGTCTCCTCTATTGATCTTAGCTCTCTATTGATGATTCTTGTGCTTCTCTTTGTCCTCAGTATTTATACATCTTTCAGAATACATGATCACATGTTACAAAGTTCATCACAAGTTCACACAGAAAATCAAATCATAAATTGAAATAGAAGTTTACAACAGCAAATGTTTGCACGCGTATCCATTAGGAGT
>NW_018392101.1:4182-5645 GCF_900095145.1 Mus pahari | reverse complement strand
CAGATTATATAATAATCTGAGGCAGGGCACTTCAGGATGATCACCTGCTAGTTATTAGCTTGTCCCATTATGGCTCCTGACAGAGCTGCATTGAGACACTGACAGGGAAGGACTCGTTAGATCATGTTATAACGTAACTTGGTGCAGATAGCCTACATGTATGCAGGATAATGTCATGGGGTATAATCTGAAGTACAATTTAGACTTTGTTGTGCCTGCCAGTTAGTATCCCTTAAAAATTATGGTCGTGTTTGTTTCTCTTTCCTTTTTAAAAACGATTTGCTCCAACCCTGGGCTTTTTCTTGGGCTGTTTTCTTTCCAGTTCTTTCTCCATGGAAGCTAACTTACTTACAGCTTTCTATTGGTCATTTTCAGTGGCCTTTCCCCTCCATCATTTCTCAAGATTAGTGGTGTTTGTTTCTTCTTTTAGAAGGGACAAAATCATTTTTATAGTTTATGATTTGTTAATGTCATTATACATTATATAACTATAAACTGCCCAATATATAATGTGAAGTGAAATTAAGCAATTCTTTTTCTATTTTATGGTCTTTNATGATGTAGGTTCTCAATAACTTAGACTTGCCTACTAGCTATTTACTGACAAAAAGAAAAAAAGGGGCTTAAATGTACTGTTAGGTCTCAAAATGTTTAGGTAGGGTAAGGTAATTTCTTTTACACGAGGCATCCTTTTTGATATTAAAAGTCACATAATTCTCTTTTTTGTAAAATTTAACAAATATATGATGGTTGTAATCAGCACTGTAACCAATACTAAATTAAGGATGTTGGTTCACATCCTTCTACTCTAGACGAGAGTAAAATCTTTTCATTTCTTATCTACAGCAAATGATGGTATAAATGGCAGAGTATATATGAAGATATTAAATTGGTAACTATTAAGTAGTTGTTCCTTTTTCTTCATCCATATGTGGTAGTACGTAAGGATAGAGTCCTTTTGCAGACAGGCATTCCAAACNTGAAACATTCCACCTTCTCATCTTCAGAAAACACCAAAGAACAAAACTAAAGAAAAAATATGACNTAAGTTCCTACTCAGAGCAACCTGCTGCCAAGACAATAAAGGAAGCAGAGCATGAACACAGTGGATCACAGAGCATGCTCTCCTAAGCAAATCATTAAAGATTTCAGAGTGAAAGTTTGTATATTTCTTAGAAAACATGAGAATAATGTTTGTCCCAAGGAATAATGACTACCTCATATCTCTAAGGGAAAAGAAAGATTAAAGGTAATTCCATTTAAAAAGTTGTATGTTTTGTTTGGTAGCAAAGATGTGCTAGCCCATATCTGCAGTTCTGTAGAGTGTCCAGATAAGACGATAACAGTTTGTCCATGTCCTGGACCTCATACACAACCTCAGTCCTTTCTCAGCATTCTTCTCAACTGATCATTAAGAATGTAAGTGAAGGGGCTGGAGAGATGGCTCAGCGGTTAAGAGCCCT
>NW_018392101.1:2005-3097 GCF_900095145.1 Mus pahari | reverse complement strand
GGTTAGGGTTAGGGTTTAGGGTAGCATTGGGGGTTAGTTTTAGGGGTAAGGTTAGGGTTGGGAGAGTTAGGGTAAGAGGGTTAGAGTGATAGAGGGTTAGAGCAGATTGCAAATCAGGGTTAGGGTTAGGGGTTGGAAGTTAGGGGTTAGGAGTTTGGGTTTAAGGTTTAGGGTTTAGAGTTTAGAGTTATGGTAAGAGGTTAGGGTTAGGGATGTGGGGGTTATGGTTATGGTTAGTGTTTTAGGGTATAGGGTTAGGTCTTGGGCTATGGCTAAGGTTACATGTAGGGTTAGGGTTCAAGTTAGGACTGTTGCTGGGGCTGGTCCTGGGGCTTGGCCTGGAGCTAGGTCTAGGGCTAGGTTTAGGGATAAGTTTAGGTTTAGAGTTAGTGTTGGTTGACAGGGTTAGGGAAAGGGATAAGGGTTAGGTTTAGGTTATGGTTCGTGCTATGGTTAGGGCTAGGGTTAGACCTAGTTCTAGGGATGACTAGGGTNAGGGTATTTCTGTGAAATACAGGAAATAAAACATATGTGTCCCTGTTCTCTATAGAAGGCAATCACAAAGCGGAGCGAACTGAATGTGTTTTAGTGATGACGTCTGTTTGAGAAACAGTCTCGTTTTACTCTTAAAAACATATGTGTTCTGCATAAGAGCTTTAAAGCTAACTCTATAGAGAGAGACACTAAATGAAACACTCTTCTTATTATTTCTTCATTATTACCACTCAGGCATGCACATTGCACTCTCTTTTGTGTATCATCTAATGTAAAGTNNTTTCCTTTCNGCTGTAATGAATTTCCCCATTTTCTCTGAAATGTTTCTGTGAAAATACAGGAGAGTAAAAANTACTGGCTTCCCATTCCCTATAGAAAGCAACTACAAAGCAGAGTGACCTGGATGTGTTTTGAAGAGGNTGTCTATTGTGAGACGCATTCTTGTTGTCTTCTTAAAAGCACACATTTACTACTTAACATGTTTAAAGCTAAGTGTGCATGGGATCACTAAACAGCACAAAGAGTGACCTCCAAGCATTCACGTTATACTGTTGTTTTGCCTAGCTTCTATGACAAGGTGGGTTTCTTTCAGCTACA
>NW_018392101.1:0-1385 GCF_900095145.1 Mus pahari | reverse complement strand
AACACACACTCAGGCACATTGTACTTTTTTGTGTATAGCGTCTATGTTAAAGTATGATTCTTTCAGTTATAAAGAGTTGGACTATGTTCTGTGAAATGTTTCTCTGATAATCCAGGAAAGTAAAGTTGTACTGNGTTCTCTTACCAAAGTAAAGCAATTCCAAGTAGAGCCTACTGAACGCGATTTGAAGTTGATGTCTGTTTTGAGAAAGATTCTCGCTGTCTTCCTTAAAACACAGGTTTACCACCTAAGATACTTAAATATAACTGTACATGGGAACACTAAACACAACATTCTTCTGGTTATTAGCACAGAGAGTAACACACAGGCATGCACATTGNACTCCTTTTTTGTGTATCATCTAATTTAAAGTACTTTTCTTTCAGCTATAATGAATCGTACTGTTTTCTCTGTAATGTTTCTGTGAAAATACAGAAAACGTACTGGGTTCTNGTTCCCTGCAGAAAGCAATTACAAAGCAGAGTATACTGAATGTTTTGAAGACAATGTCTNTTGTGAGAAGCATTCTTGTTGTCTTCTTCAACACACACGATGACTGCCAACCATGTGTAAAGGGAATCACTCTTCTGGATATTTGCACAGAGAGTAACACCCAAGCATTCACACTGTACTGGCTAAGGCACTAAAGAAAACGCACTTCAGGCAATTACCGCCAAGGGTAACACACAGGCATGCGCATTTTACTGTCTTTCTTTTTTTTTTAAAAAAAGGTTTATTTTATTATTATGCATAAGTACACTGTAGAGCTGACTTCAGATGCACCAGAAGAGGGAGTCAGATCTCATTAAGGGGTGCTGTGAGCCACCACGTGGTTGCTGAGATTAAAACTCAGGACTTTCAGAAGAGCAGTCAGTGCTCTTACCTGCTGAGCCATCTTGCCAGTTCCATTTTACGTCTTTTATGTAACAGATGATAGAAAGTTATTTTCTTTCAGCTATAATGAATTGCCCTGTTTTCTGTGAAGTGTTTCTGTGAAAATACAGGAAGGTAATGATGTACTGTGTTCTCCTATACAAATAAAGCAATTCCAAAACAAAGCTTACTGAATGCATTTAGTTAATGATGTCTTTTTTGAGAAAAATTAATGTTGTTTTCTTTTTAAAATTTAATTTTATTTATTTACATTTCAAATGTTATCCCTCTTCCCCATTTCGCCTCTACAAACCCCGTATTACATCCCCCCTTACCCTGCTTCTATGAGGGTGCTCCCCCACCCATCCACCCACTCCTGCCTCACTGCCCTAGCATTTCTCTACATTGGGGCATCAAGCCTTCATAGGACCAAGGGTTTCCCCTCTAATTGATGCCAAATAAGGCCCCTTCAGCTCCTTCAGTCCTTCCCCTAACTCCTCCATTGGGGTCCC
>NW_018392100.1:24901-26218 GCF_900095145.1 Mus pahari | reverse complement strand
GTACATGCATTGTACAGTGGTTGAGGCTTGGACTGCTGTGACAGCCTGCTCAATTGCTGCTCAGTGGAGGTAACATAGACATGTTTGGTTTCTAAGAACATGTTAAAGCAGACTTATTTATATTTCTCTTTATTTTTTGAATATACAAAATTCATTTTTCTTTTTTCGCACAGCCAACAAGAGTGATCATGTAAAATGATAAAATGGGCTGCATCGCTGTAACCTGCACAACCCCCTTGATAAAGTTCCCACAGTCTTCACAAAGAATTCCATTTAGATCTGTCCAGTATAGGAGTCAGAGTAGTTGAAAGGAAATGCCTGTTTTACCTGAATCTTTAAATAATCAATGAATCGCCCCTTTCTATTATCTGCCATAACCTTTTNTCAACTAGTTTTCCTTGTTCACCAATGCTTGTTCTCAGAGCCTTCCACCATTCTTAGACTTCTTAGCCTCAGGGACCAGGACTGATGGTTTTCTTTTCCTTCCCATAATCATCCTCATCACTCAATAAATGAGCATTGATAATTGGGTACTTCTGGGTAGGCAAATACATGATTCTCCTCCATGAGGGACTATTACATGAAACAATGAAAACATTAGGGGTTCAATGAGCTCTGTCCCAGTCATTTTGATTGGTTCATATCACAAGCTGTGACTTTCTTATCCCTGGGCAATTATCATGTTGGTAAAGACACTGACCTCTTTCTTCCATAAGTAGTTAGAATAGAAAGAAGGGAGTTCATCTATAGAAAAGACCAGTGCAAGAACAGATCACATTGAGAAGAAATTATCAATTTTAAAACATGAAACCAACTCTGAATCTGTCACAGCATCTACACCAACTCCACTTACATACTGTAATTTTTAAGATATTATATTGATTTTATAGTAGATTTCAAGTAAACCATGTTTGGGGCTTGAACAAACCCAGACAGTTCTTAGATAAATGTTACAACTTTTGTTAAAGTCAGTAATCAATTATTCATTTTTCATTTCATTCTCTCAATAGGACAAAGACTNTGTGATCCATGTGGTGAAGATGACTGGTCCAATCCACAGAAGACCAAATGTGTGCCAAAACTTGTGGAATTCCTCACTTATGAGGAGGCCCTGGGATTTACCCTCATCATCTTTTCCATATTTGGGGTGCTTGTTGTTNTGGCAGTCACTGTTGTGTATGTAGTCCACAGGCACACTCCATTAGTGAAAGCCAATGACCAGGAGCTGAGCTTCCTCATTCAGATGTCTCTGGGAATCACAGTGCTCTCACCCATGCTGTTCATAGGCAAGCCATGCAACTGGTCCTGCATGGCCCG
>NW_018392100.1:19351-23756 GCF_900095145.1 Mus pahari | reverse complement strand
ACAGAAAGCTAACAGTTACCCAGAACAAGAAATAAGTTGCTGTTTTTCGGTGAACATTCAGTGATAATTGCCATGTCATTATGCAGCAGTAAATATTATTAAAAATGTTATAAAATGTTTTCTCTCTTTTTTCCTCCAGAAAAATGGTATGTAGAGTAGATTGAGATTGAGAGAGAGACACAGAGAGAGGGATAGAGAGAGAGCGGTGGGGCAAAGATGCATAGATAGATACACAAGGTAAGAAAAAAATCTGAAAATAATCAACAACCAAGTATACAAGTAAATATTTTTGAAAATGACACGAGTACTGTAAAGTGTTCTGTCTTTGAGAGAGCTGGTTTAATAATGTTTGATCATCTCAGTTATCCAAAGTGAACATGTTTATGCATGCCTGTCAACAGAATGTTGGATGAGGAGCACTAGGTATTATAATAACTTGGGAAATTTTTAGCTGATTCCTACTGATTGTTCAGTCCAGAATTGCAAATGAGCTTCCTACAGTTTAATTGAATTCATATCAAGAAACAGCAAATCTAAAAAGTAATCCTAATTGTTGTGGGCAAAGTGTACAGTAGTGTTATCTGGACATACATTTATTCACTTACCCATCCCCCAATATTTCCCCTGTCCTCTGCACCACAACCACTATAACCAGTAGATGAGAATTTGTAAAACTGAATGAAGAGCAAAGAAATGGATTTCTTTGGTCAGTTCTAAATTCCATTTATTTTAGTGAAACTTTACATAGAAAGCTTTGGGTAAGAGAGGATGATGTTTTTGAAATTATTGAGTGATAAATGCATAAATATTGGAGCCTCTTTATTCCCCACTCAGACACACAACTGGATTATCCTCCATGCCCTCTTGAGGATAAAGTAAAGGAAGGGAAATAACATAGGCATAAGAAATTGGTTTACTTATGAACTTAGAATATTTGAAAATTCATTTCTTTTCAGAGTTGTTGATTATTGAACATTTTGTCTCTATGTGAAATAATACAGAAGTCTATCAGTTTAATATCAAAGATTCCTACACATACTCATAGGACAAAGCACTAAGACTGCATCATCTGACACTTGTTCTTCATATTTATACTTCTCATTAAAAATAAGTTATATGAAAAAATGTCAGATAAAAACAACATGCAATGAGAGTCTTTTCCTATGCAACTTTATACTCTTAGACTCTAAAAATATCTAAAATAGTCAACTAAAACTTTGTTGATAAAACTCATATGCATTGTATACAAGAGTCTTATTATGGTTAAAATAAATATATACTCCTGTAGAAATGATGAAAGCCTAATTTACAATATTATTTCATTCTTTGTAACCCATGACTTATCAAATACTATTTTATATTATTTGTGACTATTGTGAAGGGTATTGTTTCAATAATTTCTTTCTCAGCCCTTTTACCCTCTGTGTAGAGGAAGGCTACTGATTTGTTTTTGAGATAATTTTATATCCAGCTACTGCTCTGAAGCTGTTTATCAGGTTTAGGAGTTCTCTGGTGGATTTTTTAGGGTCACTTATATATATACCATCATATCATCTGTAAATAATGATATTTTNACTTCTTCCTTTCCAATTTGGATCCCCTTGATCTCCTTTTGTTGTCAAATTGCTCTGGCTAGGACTTCAAATACTATATTGAATAGGTAGGGAGAAAGTGGGCAACCTTGTCTAGTCTCTGATTTTAGTGGGATTGCTTCGAGTTTCTCTCCATTTACTTGGATGTTGGCTACTGGTTTTCTGTAGATTGCTTTTATTATGTGTATGTATTAGCCTTGAATTACTGATCTTTCCAAGACTTTTATCATGAAGGGGTGTTGGATTTGTCATATGCTTTCTCAGCATTTAACGAGATGATCACGTGTTTTTTGTCTTTAGTTTGTTTATATAGTGGATTATGTTGATGGATTTCCATATATTAAACCATCCCTGCAACCCTGGAATGAAGCCTACTTGGTCATGAAGGATGATCATTTTGATGTGTTCTTAGATTCGGTTTGTGAGGATTTTATTGAGTATTTTTGAATCGATATTCATAAAGGAAATTGGTCTGAATTTCTTTTTCTTTGTTGGATCTTTGTGTGGTTCAGGTATTCAGAGTAATTATGGCTTCATAGAATGAATTGGGTAGAGGACCTTCTATTTCTATTTTGTGGAATAGTTTGAGGTATTTTCTTCACTTGTATATGCTATCCTGAAAGTCCCCTCCCCCCCACTCCCCTACCCACTCACTCCTACTTCTTGACAGTGGTTTTCCCCTGTACTGAGGCACATAAAGTTTGCAAGACCAAGGTGCCTCTCTTCCCAATGATGGCTGACTAGGCAATCTTTTACTACATATGAAGCTAAAGACAAGAGCTCTGGAGGTACTGGTTAGTTCATATTGTTGCTCCTGGGCATATATCCAGATGATGTTCCAACTGGTAATAAGAACACACTCTCCACTATGTTCATAGCAGCCTTATTTATAATAGCCAGAAGCAGGAAAGAACCCAGATGTCCCTCAACAGAGGAATGGATAGAGAAAATGTGGTACATTTACACAATGGAGTACTACTCAGCTATTAAAAACAATGAATTTATGAAATTCCTAGGCAAATGGATGAATCTGTAAGGTATTATCCTGAGTGAGGTATCCCAATCACCACAGAACTCACATGATTTGCACTCACTGATAAGTGGATATTAGCCCAGAATCTTAGAATGCCCAACATACAATTTGCCAAACACAAGAAAATCATTAAGAAGGAAGACCAACACATGGATACTTCATTCCTCCCCAGAATAAGGAACAAAATGGCCATGGAAGGAGTTACAGAGACAAAGTTTTGAGCTAAGACAGAAGGATGGACCATCCAGAGACTGCCCCACCCAGGGGTCCATCCCATAATTAACCACCAAACACAGACACTATTGCATATGACAGCAAGATTTTGCTGAAAGGACCCTGATATTGCTGTCTTTTTTTTTTCTTCTTTTATATAGCACTCTGCCTGCATATATGCCTGGCAGCAAGAAGGGGCTCCATATCTCATTATAAATCGTTATGAGCTACCATGTCACTGCTGGGAATTGAAATCAGGAAATTTGGGAGAACAGGCAGTACTCATACCCCTTGAGCTATGTCCCCAGGCACCCGCCTATTTAATATATCTTACCTATTTACAATTTTCACACCTGTGCTAAATATTACTTTTAACTTACAGAATANTTCTTAGTAGCTTTTCTGTTTTTAGTTTAAAGGCCAGTGATAATGGATCACTGGGGTGCATTCAATGACATGCATTATTTCTAGACCGTTCCTGACTTTATTTTATAGCTGTTACAATAGTGAAAATTCTCTTTGCTGAGTGGTACTGAAAACAAAGCCTTTATCAGTAGCTCTGTCAATGAAAGATTCTGAAATAAATTCNGAAGACACATTCAAACCACAACACAAGGGCACAACACAAAAACTATGAGAGGGGTCTTTGGGGAACTGCATGGAATGCTGACTTCCAAGCTCAAAGGAGCTAATTATATTTTTTAACCTCACATATTTTTGCATAAAGCTGTACAATCCCCCACCTATCATAGAAGGTAGAGAAGATCATGCACCCCCCAGTCCCTCCCAGGGCTTTACATACAATTTATGGTTGCAAGGGGAAAGAGGGTTATTCTTCAGTGATAATCAGTGGTAAAGTGAACATGCTTCTGTTAACAATCTCTCACTTATCCTATAAAAAGTCCTAATTATCATTCTCCCTTTTCTACCTCTCTGTGTCTCTCACTCTTTCTCTCTCTCAGACACAAACACACACACACACACACACAGAGAGAGAGAGAGAGAGAGAGAGAGAGAGAGAGAGAGAGAGAGAGAGAGAGAGAGAGATCAATGTAGAAAGGAGAGAGAGGGAAAAGGGAAGGTAACCGGATGAGTATGATTGGACATGCATAAAAACTTCAAAATGAAACTTATTATATGTACTTAGCATACTAGTAACTATATGTTTACCTGAAATGAAATAAAATATTTAGCACTTGTGGCTAGAGGATATCAGAACTAGTAACAAAAACAGCATTAGAAGAAAAAACATACTATGAACTACATATGAATTACATATGAAATCAATCTACTTTTTAAATAAATCTTTATTTTCTAAATATTTAAATGCTTACAAATTACTTATTAATTTACTTATTGATTAACTTTATTTTTCCATGTTTCTTGATCATACTTATTAGCTTTTTAAATACATAAGAGAAATAAAATTTACTACCCATGATGGAAGAAAAATACAGTTTAATTTCAATGGAGAGATATAAAACGGATATTATGATATCCTCAATTGGCATATGGATAACACTGGAGAAATTGCCTTTGTCAAGATTGGAGAATACAAATTCACAAG
>NW_018392100.1:16255-17664 GCF_900095145.1 Mus pahari | reverse complement strand
TAGCCAGAATAAATAGACAACAAATGGAGGTCAAAGGGTTACCAATTGCAGAGGAAAGATTCAAGACTTTTTCTTTTGGGAGGGGTATATCATCTTGTTTGGTTTTGTCCTGGGTCTCTGACTAGAAACTCTGAATCCTGGCCTTTCAGGCAATATCAGGTTGGGGATTCCTCTTGTGTCATGGGTCTCAGTCAGGACTAGCGATTGTTTGTCCATCCCCACAATTTTTGTGCAGCCTTTAATCCAGCAAAANTTATAGGTATAACAAATTGTAGCTTGAAGGTTAAATGTCTAGTTTGGTGTCCTAATACCTCCACCAGAAGTCTCTCCTGGTTAAAGGAGATTGTCAATTAAGGCTTCTCAATTCCAATTTCAAGGAATTTTAGCTATGGCCACCTCTTATATTTCTAGGAGTTTCCATTGCACTGGNTTTCCAGCTTGTTCTCAAAATGGACCACATTTCCATTTGTTTGTCCATATACTCTCTCCTTCCATCTTCCCCTAACCTAATACTTCCTGTTCCCATTCCATACCCTCCACCACACATCAGGGGTCTTTTCTATTTCTCCTTCCCAAGGAGATTCGTAAGGTCCCCTTTGTGCTCTCCTTCTTCTGTAGCCTCTCTGTGTCTTTGAATTGTAGCATGGTTATCATTTACTTTACAGCTAATATTCACTAATAAGTGAGTACATACCACGAATGTCTTTTTGTCTTGATTTATCACATTTAGGATGATTTTTTTTCGAGTTCCATTCTTTTAAAATTTTATTAAGTCATTGTATTTCTTATTAAATTATTTTATATATTTACATTCTGAATATTGCCCCTTCCCATGATTCCCCCTCGATGAGTTCTTCAGTTATTCTCCCAACCATTTTGCTTCTGAGAGTGGGCTCAAAATCCTCCCACTACCAATTCACACCTGCTAGTAGACTCTTTTACTTGGGCATCAAGTTGCTACAGGATTAATTGTATCCTCTCTCATTCAAGACAGACAAGGCAGTCCACTGCTAAAATTATGTGATAGCTTATCAATACATTGTGTAGACTAACCACATTTTCTTAATCCATTCTTTGGTTGAGGAATATCTATATTGTTTCCAGTTTCTGGCTATTTCAGATGAAGCTATTATAAATACAATTGAGCAATGTCCTAGTTTTATGGAGAATGCATTTTTTAACTTATTTTATTAGATATTTTCTTCATTTACATTTCAAATGATATCCCGAATGTCCCCTATACCCTTCCCCCCAACACCCTGTTCCCCTGCCCACCCACTTCTTGGTCCTGGCGTTCCTCTGTATGGGGCGTATAAATTTGCAAGACCAAGTGGCATCTCTTCCCAATGATGGCTGACTAGGCCATCTTCTGCTGTATATGCAGCTAGAGACACAAGCTCTGGTGGTAC
>NW_018392100.1:3298-16020 GCF_900095145.1 Mus pahari | reverse complement strand
AGAGAATGCCTTTTGTAAGGCCATTTTTACTATATTGATCCACAAACATGGCAGAATGTTCCAACTTCTGGTATCTTCTTGTATTTGTTTTTCACAGACTTCAAATTTTTGTCATATATATCTTTCACTTGCTTAGAGGTCTGTGACAAAGTTTTATGTTATTTGTGGCTATTATAAAGGGTATTATTTCCTGAGATTTCCTCAACATTTTGTCTTTTGGATATGAAGGCTACTGATTTTGTTTCTTAAGTTGTCTTCTATCCAGACATTTTAAATAAGGTGTTTGTCAGCTGTAGGAGTTCTCTGGTAGAATTTTTATTGTCACTAACATATACTACCATATCATCTTCAAATAACAATATATCAAGTTAAAATAGGACTATGCATATCCTCTCCATCTCAGGCCAGATAATGTAGCCCAGTTAGGGGAATAGATTCCATAGGCAATCAACAGAGTCAGGGAAAGGCCTCTGTACATTTGTTGGGAGAACTGAATAAAGAACAAGCTGTACATCTTCTAAGTATGTGAGGGGTCCTAGGTTCAGCTTATGTATGCTCTTTGGCTAGAGGTTGAGTATCTTGTAGACCACAAGAGATCTCTGTTTTCCTGGGTTTCCTTAAGGGATTTGTTTATTTCCTGTTTAAGGACTAGTATTAAATTGGAATCAAAATAAATAGTATTTTCCTTGAGCTTCAGCTGTGTTAAAATATCCAGGGTTTTCTGGAAAAAGATAGGTGGTCTCTGTTGGTACCANACTGCCCTGGGTATTCTTGTCTGTTTCTTATAATGGCCTATAATCATCAGGGATTGGAGACAGAATAAGGTTAAGTCCCCTTTTGACTTTATCTTGTTAGGAGGATTATTTTCCCTTGCTTTCTTTCTTCCCTGATATTTTAGCTTGAACACCCTGTGATTGTGGTAATCAGAGTCTTGATATAGTATTATCTTTCCACTGGTGTTTGGGGTTCCTGTTTCCTCTGGGGTTCTGGGAATGGGCAAAGTCTCAGGAGTTTGGTTTATGGGGATCCTGGTTTCGCATGGTCCTTGGGTTTCTAGTACTGTAATAGCCTCTGCTAGAGGAGGAGTCTTTTTCAACCACAGTCTTCAGGCTATCCATTTCAGGAGAAGACTAAATTGAGGTTATATTCATGTAACTAAACTGATTTATATGAAATTCAAACAAATTTAAAATTCATAAACAGCACAAAAATGTGTATTATGTCTTAATCAGNTTATGGCATTTTAATAGTCAATGTTGTACTTTTTATTTTGCTTTTGGTTCCAATTTCGTTGCTTTTGTTTTTGTTTTCTGAGCTGAGGTCTTACTAGATTGTGGAAGCTGTCACTAAGTATTCATCACAAAAGATTTTTTTGGAGTTTGTAAATACTTATCTCCCCAGAATTATAAGTAAACAGCTGGTTTATTCTGAATTTCACTTGCACGTCCATGTAGAATATAAAACTGAAAAGATACCTATGTATTCTATTGAAATTTCTAAATGCAGTGAGCAACAAAACATGCCAAGCTAAGCTTTCTCTACATTTTCTGTTTATATTAGTATTTCACATGGAACAGATGGTTCATTATTTTCATATTCTGCCATTCGCTGAGGATAGATGTCTACATATAAAAAAGAAAAAAAATATCTTGGTATGCAGTTGCTGAAGGAAATATCCTTCAGGAGCTAAAGACGGTTATTGGTGTCACAATTCTCATCAAACCAGACTTATTAAACTTTCTATATAAACATCTCATGTGATAGTACTTTGGTCTTCATCAACAAGGTGAAGAAAATCTGTCATTGTAGCTAGTTTGGCATTTCCAGAGTCAGTCACAAGTCTGTCTTTAGATGAATTTCTTCCCATGCTCTCCATGTTATCATGTTTTGTTGGATATCTTTGCTTAGTATCCTGCACTCATTTCCTTAATAAGGAGACACATGTTTCAAAAGTGGAAATGTTTCACTGCCTTGTTATGCCCACCTACTGTGTTTTCTCTAGCTTCCAGACTCATTCTGCACAAAAGTGTGTCCTCCAGGGACTCGAAGGGGATTTCTCCCAGGACAACCCTTATGCTGCTTTGATTGTATCCCATGTGAGGATGGATATGTGTCAGAAAAACCAGGTAGAGATGGCCACATTTTCATGAAGAGTAATGCAGTTAGATTAGACATTTCCTTACAAAGACATCCTTGAAATGATTTTCTATAAGATATATAAGCAGCGTATCACAAAATAATTAACATCTATCAACTTATTAAATGTTCTTTGAAGTATGAATGAAGGATAATATTGTTTTCCTATTAGAGTAGGAAAAAACCTACAACCATGTGCATAAGGCAACACCAAAGAAAACAGATGAAATGTGAAATATGAATAAAGTCATAAAATCATCTAAGTACTCGTTTTTTAAGGATACTAAATAATAATAACTAGGAGAAAGTCTTCAAATTGTCCTAAGGTTCTAAGCACTGAAGGGACGTGTATTACACAGTGGCTGAGGCTTGGACTGCTATGACAGCTTGCTCAGTTGCTGCTCAGTGGAGGTAACATAGATAGGTTTGATTTCTAGAAATTTGTTAGAGTAGATTGATTTACATTTTTTCCTTGAAGAAACTAAAATTCTCTTGTCTTTTGTCCTATAGTCCACAAGAGTAATCATATAAAATGAAAAATAGGTCTGTGATGGAAAGAAGCACTCTGTAAGCTACACAACTCCCTTGCTAAAGGTCCCAAAGTCTCCACAAAGAATTCCATCCAGAGATGTGCAGACCAGGAGTCAGAGTAGTTGAAAGAAAATATGTTTGACCTGAAATTTAAATTAACACTGCGTCAAACCATTCCATCATCTGCCAAAATCTCACCTCAGCTAGATTTTCCTTGGTCACCAATGCTTGCTCCTAGAGCCTCCCCATAGACAGCATTCTTAGCATCAGGGACCATGATTCGTGGTTTTGCTTTCCTTCCCATCATCATCCTCTTCACTCAACGAATGAGCAGCTAGAGTTGGGTACTTTTGGGTAGGCAAGTACATGATTCTCCTCTATGAGGGGATATTAACTGAGAGACTGAAAACACAAAGGGTTTAACCAGCTGTGTGCTAGTCATTTTGATTATTTCCTATCAGAATATGTTATTTCCTCATTCTTGGACTGTTCTCAAGTTGATAAAGACGTAGTCTTCTTCATTCAACAAATAGAGGAGAAAGAACAGAACTCATCAATAGAAAACACAGAGAAGTTCGAGGAGAAAAGTGATCATTTCCTCATGTTGAAAATAAATCTGAATGTGTTGTATCATCTCTAACAGGCCACTTCTATAATTGTAATTTTAAGATATTATATAGGCCTATATTAGATTTCCAGTAAACTCTGCTCAAGTCTTTAACTGCCTCAGACTGTTCAAAGTTAAATGTGACAAAATTTTTATGTCAAT
This sequence comes from Mus pahari, assembly GCF_900095145.1. Classification (NCBI taxonomy): domain Eukaryota; kingdom Metazoa; phylum Chordata; class Mammalia; order Rodentia; family Muridae; genus Mus; species Mus pahari. The sequence continues at coordinate 12,584 of NW_018392100.1, read as the reverse complement.
AGGCAATTATCCTGTTTTTATTTTTGAACAATAGATCAAAGGCTATGTAATCCATGCAGTGAAGATGACTGGTCCAATGCAGAGAAGACCTAATACCAGTATTCTTCAAACTATTCCACAAAACACAAACAGAAGGAACACTACACAATTCTTTCTATGAAGCCACAATTACACTTAAACCTAAACTACAGAAAGACCCAACAAAGAAAGAACTCCAGACTGATTGCCCTTATGAATATTGATGCAAAAATACTCAATAAAATTCTCACAGAATTAGTGTAAGAACACATCAAAGAATTTTCAACTGAGGAATCTTGAATGGCCAGGAAGCACCTAAAGAAATGTTCAATATCCTTAGTCATCAGTGAAATGCAAATCAAAACAACTCTGAGGTTCCACCATACACCAATCATAATGGCAAAGACCAAAAACTCAGATGACAGCAGAAGCTGGCAATGATATGGAGGAAGAGGTACATAATTCCATTGTTTGTGGGATTGCAAGGTGGTACAACAACTATGGAAATCAGTTTAACTACAATACAACTTTTATTATTTTTAATATGTAGTTTGCAACTTCATTTTTTTATCTGAATACTTTACAATCTTCCTTTCATCATTTTAAGCACATAGAACAAAGTTAGAATAATTTTTAATGTGCTCATCCTTTGATTCTAGTATCTATACATCTGAGTTAGTTTGGACTGTTTTCTTCTTCTCATGATTAATTTTTTTATTAAATATTTTCCTTATTTACATTTCAAATGTTATCCCCTTTCCTAGTTTCCCCTCTGAAAATCCCCTATCCCCTCTTTCCTTTCCCCTCCTCCCCAACCCACCTAAGCCAGCTTCCTGACGCTTGAATTTCCTTATACTGGGGCATAGAACCTTCACAGGACCAAGGGCCTCTTCTCAAATTGATGACCAACTAAGCTGTTCTCTGCTACATATGCAGCTGGAGCCATGAGTCCCACCATGTGTTTACTTTGATTGGTGGTTTAGTCCCAGGGAGCTCTGGGAGTAATGTTTAGTTCATATTGTGGTTCCTCCTGTGGGGCTGCAGACCCCTTCTGCTGCGTGGGTCCATTTTCTACCTCCTTCATTGGGGACCCTGTACTCCTTCCAGTGGATGACTGTGAGCATCCACTTCTGTATTTGTCAGGCACTTAAAGAGCCTCCTAGGAGACAGTTTTATCAGGTACCAGTCAGCTAGCTCTTGGTGGCATCCACAATAGTATCTTTGTTTGGTGGTTGTTTATGGGGTGGATCCCCAGATGGGACAGTCCCTGGATGGTCATACTTTCAGTCTCTGCTCCACATTTTGTCTCTGTAATTCCTTCCATGTTTATTGTGTTCTCTCTTCTAAAAAGGATTGAAGTAGTCACACTTTGTTCTTCTTGTGTTTCGTGTGTCTTACAAATTATATCTTGGGCATTCTGAGATTCTGGGCTATTATCCACTTATCAGTGAGTGCATATCATGTGTGTTCTTTTGTGATTAGGTTACCTCACTCAGGATGATGTTTTCTAGTTCCATACATTTGCCTAATAACTTCATGAATTCATCATATTTAATTGATGAGTAGTAGTCCATTGTGGAAATGTCCCACATTTTCTGTATCCATTCCTCTTTTGAAGGACATCTGGGTTCTTTTTAGCTCCTGGATATTATAAACAAGGCTGCTATGAACATACTGAAGCATGTGTCCTTGTTAAATGTTGAGGCATCTTCTGGGTATATGCCTAGGAGAGGTACTGCCAAATTTCTGAGGAAAGACTGAACTGATTTCCAGAGTGGTTGTAGCAGCTTCCAATTCCAGCAGCAATGGAAGAATGTGGTTATTTTTTTTAATTTTATTTTATTTGTAATTAATTTTTTACACTAAATATTCCATTCCCTGACCCTCGCCTCCCACCCTCTAACTGCTCCAAATCCCACACCTCCTCCCCACCACACCCTGTCTCCACATGAGTGCCCCAACCTTCCACTCCATCTGACCTCTAAACTCCCTGGGGCCTCCAGTCTCTTGAGGGTTAGGTACATCATCTCTGATTGAACATAGATCTGGAAGTCCTCTACTGTATGTGTGTTGGGGGCCTCATATCAGCAGGTGTATGCTGCCTATTTGGTGCTTCAGTGTTTGAAAGATGTCAGGGGTCCAGATTAAAAAGACAGCTGGTCCTCCTATAGGATTGCCCTTCTCCTTTCAGCCTTCCCTAATTCAACAACAGTGGTCAGCCACTTCTGTTCATTGTTTCAGTGCAATTATCTGCATCTGAATCTTTCAGCTGTTTGTTGGATCTTTCAGAGTGCAGTCAAGATAGATCTGCTTTTATGAACACTACATAGCCTCCGTAATAGTGTTAGGCCTTGGGACCTCCCCTTTAACTGGATCCCATTTTGGGCCTGTCACTGGACCTTCTATTTAAGGCTTTCTTAAACAATAAGACCTACTTCTGATGACACACATGCAGCTATATAAAATATTGTTGGTGGGAAAGTTTATATTTATCATTATTATCTTGTACAAGATTTATAGAGTGAAGAGCTGGTTTTCCCAGGGATGAGATGATGGTTAGTGACTCCATTTCAAGGGATGGTTTTGTAGCCATAATACTCACTTAAGATCTTAGCCAACTTATTGATTGGGGAAAGTTCTTTACCAATCCTAAATCTAATAGAGAGCTAATATCCAATATATACAAAAAACTCAATAAGTTAGACTCCACAGAACCAAATAACCATCTTTAAATTTGGGGTAGGTAGCTAAACAGAGAACTCTCAACTGAGGAAACACAAGTGGATGAGGAACACCTAAAGAAATGTTCAACATCCTTTGTCATCAGGGAAANTCCTCACATTGATGACCAACTAAGCTGTTCTCTGCTACATATGCAGCTGGAGCCATGAGTCCCACCATGTGTTTACTTTGATTGGTGGTTTAGTCCCAGGGAGCTCTGGGAGTAATGTTTAGTTCATATTGTGGTTCCTCCTGTGGGGCTGCAGACCCCTTCTGCTGCGTGGGTCCATTTTCTACCTCCTTCATTGGGGACCCTGTACTCCTTCCAGTGGATGACTGTGAGCATCCACTTCTGTATTTGTCAGGCACTTAAAGAGCCTCCTAGGAGACAGTTTTATCAGGTACCAGTCAGCTAGCTCTTGGTGGCATCCACAATAGTATCTTTGTTTGGTGGTTGTTTATGGGGTGGATCCCCAGATGGGACAGTCCCTGGATGGTCATACTTTCAGTCTCTGCTCCACATTTTGTCTCTGTAATTCCTTCCATGTTTATTGTGTTCTCTCTTCTAAAAAGGATTGAAGTAGTCACACTTTGTTCTTCTTGTGTTTCGTGTGTCTTACAAATTATATCTTGGGCATTCTGAGATTCTGGGCTATTATCCACTTATCAGTGAGTGCATATCATGTGTGTTCTTTTGTGATTAGGTTACCTCACTCAGGATGATGTTTTCTAGTTCCATACATTTGCCTAATAACTTCATGAATTCATCATATTTAATTGATGAGTAGTAGTCCATTGTGGAAATGTCCCACATTTTCTGTATCCATTCCTCTTTTGAAGGACATCTGGGTTCTTTTTAGCTCCTGGATATTATAAACAAGGCTGCTATGAACATACTGAAGCATGTGTCCTTGTTAAATGTTGAGGCATCTTCTGGGTATATGCCTAGGAGAGGTACTGCCAAATTTCTGAGGAAAGACTGAACTGATTTCCAGAGTGGTTGTAGCAGCTTCCAATTCCAGCAGCAATGGAAGAATGTGGTTATTTTTTTTAATTTTATTTTATTTGTAATTAATTTTTTACACTAAATATTCCATTCCCTGACCCTCGCCTCCCACCCTCTAACTGCTCCAAATCCCACACCTCCTCCCCACCACACCCTGTCTCCACATGAGTGCCCCAACCTTCCACTCCATCTGACCTCTAAACTCCCTGGGGCCTCCAGTCTCTTGAGGGTTAGGTACATCATCTCTGATTGAACATAGATCTGGAAGTCCTCTACTGTATGTGTGTTGGGGGCCTCATATCAGCAGGTGTATGCTGCCTATTTGGTGCTTCAGTGTTTGAAAGATGTCAGGGGTCCAGATTAAAAAGACAGCTGGTCCTCCTATAGGATTGCCCTTCTCCTTTCAGCCTTCCCTAATTCAACAACAGTGGTCAGCCACTTCTGTTCATTGTTTCAGTGCAATTATCTGCATCTGAATCTTTCAGCTGTTTGTTGGATCTTTCAGAGTGCAGTCAAGATAGATCTGCTTTTATGAACACTACATAGCCTCCGTAATAGTGTTAGGCCTTGGGACCTCCCCTTTAACTGGATCCCATTTTGGGCCTGTCACTGGACCTTCTATTTAAGGCTTTCTTAAACAATAAGACCTACTTCTGATGACACACATGCAGCTATATAAAATATTGTTGGTGGGAAAGTTTATATTTATCATTATTATCTTGTACAAGATTTATAGAGTGAAGAGCTGGTTTTCCCAGGGATGAGATGATGGTTAGTGACTCCATTTCAAGGGATGGTTTTGTAGCCATAATACTCACTTAAGATCTTAGCCAACTTATTGATTGGGGAAAGTTCTTTACCAATCCTAAATCTAATAGAGAGCTAATATCCAATATATACAAAAAACTCAATAAGTTAGACTCCACAGAACCAAATAACCATCTTTAAATTTGGGGTAGGTAGCTAAACAGAGAACTCTCAACTGAGGAAACACAAGTGGATGAGGAACACCTAAAGAAATGTTCAACATCCTTTGTCATCAGGGAAAGGCAAATCAAAACAACCCTGAAATTCCACCTCATACCAGTCAGAATGGCTTAGATCAAAATTTCAAGTGACAGCAGATGCTGGAGAGGATATGGAAAAAGAGAACTCCTCCACTGCTGGTGGGATTGCCCCATGCTACAATCATTCTGGTATTCAGTCTGGTGGTTTGTCAGAAAATTGGACATAATAGTACTTGAGGACCCAGCCATATCACTCTTGTGCATGTACCCAGAAGGTGCTCCAACATCTAATAAGGACACCTGCTCTACTATGTTCAAATCAGCCAAATTTATAATAAGCAGAAGCTGGAATGAAGTCAAATGTCCCACAAAAGGGGAATGGATACAGAAAATTTGGTACATTTATACAGTGGAATACATCTCAGCTATTAAAACGACTTCATGAAATTTTCAGGCAAATGGATGGACCTTGAGAATATAATCCAGAGTGTGGTGGCTCAGTCACAGAGGAACAAACACAATATGTATTCAATGATAAATGGATGTTACCCCAGAAGTTCGAAATACCCAAGATTCAATTCACAGATCCTATGAAGCCTAAGAAGAAAGAAAAAATGTGGATGCTTCAGTAATTTTTAGAAGGATGAACAAAAGACTCACAGGAGNAAACATGGAGTCAAAGTGTGGAGCAGAGACTGAGGATAAGGCAATCCACACAGTATTCAGAATAGTCCACTGATAGCTCTGTCAGGACAGGGTAAACAGTCCTTCAAAATTCTCCTTTACAAGGGTCTGTCAGATGATCCTCAGCCAGAAGGTTAAAGATAGATGTTCCAATATGATAAGAATTAGGAGGGCTGTCCAGGCAGTTAACTGTCTCTACTATTTGTTTAAGTGTGTGAAACTAAGTGTTGTTTGGATGCTTTGATCAGGAAGTGTGTATTTCCGCATCATACCACTGGCGCCTTATCTGCATGGGCAGAATACACCTTGGACTGGGTTCATACTGAAGAGCTAAACATCCTAAAATAGGGATGAGCTGCAAGGAAGAAACATTATTTATTAATTGGACACGGGAGAACCCAATACTCTCCCGCGTGTCCCATTGTCTCTCTGTGTCTCTCTCAATGTCTCAATGGCACATGGTCCGATCCTGAGCAGAGCTGCTTCCAGAATGCGGGTTCGAATGAATGGGTGGTGATGACATCAGTGGTTGGTCCGGGCGATGAGTGGGCATTGACAGTGGGCAGTCTGAGGACGCTGTATTCCGGGACTCTGTATTCTGGGAGATCTGGGGATCACCTCTTAGCGTGTCTGCAAGGGGCGCAATACAATGTTTAGAGGGAGAGTTGCCAGTGGAGGCGAGAGAGACCCCAACAAGGAAGCTATGTTTGCTGATGCTGAAGGTCCTTTCCCCCTTTGATTTTTATACATCAATAAAGATGCTTGTAGCCAATGTTTGAGCATGGGGGGGTGTACTGTGAGTTGCATGGGTAGGATGGAGAGAGAGAGAGAGAGAGAGAGAGAGAGAGAGAGAGAGAGAGAGAGAGAGAGAATCATAGGAGTGAGAGAGGAGAAGGGGACTTCAAAGCAGAGGAGGTAAAGTCAACCAGCTATGTCAGTTTCTGGATAAGTGTCCTCTGGCCACTGACCTGACTGGGTTTGTGGAAGCATGTGAATAATTAGGAGTGCCCAGTCATTGAGTCAGCAAAGGCATTTTAAGAATAACTGGTGTGTGTGTTTGTGTGTATATGTGTGTGTGTGTGTGNGAGAGAGAGAGAGAGAGAGAGAGAGAGAGAGAGAGAGAGAGAGAGAGAGAGAGAGAGAGAGACAGACAGACAGACAGACAGACAGACAGACAGACAGACAGACAGACAGAGACAGACAGAGACAGAGATACAGAGACAGAGACAAAGAGAAACAGAGATAGAGATAGAAAGAGTGTGATATATTTCTGTGTGAGGATACAAGATAGCTCCTGGGCAGGTACATGCATGTGAACTGCCTGGCAGCAGGAAGTGGGCAGCAAAAACTAGATATAACAACCTATCCTTTCTCCATTTTGATCAATAGGTTCCCTCTGCAATTAGACTTGGTGCTACCCTCAGACACATAGAGTGACAGAATGGGATTCCTCTTCACCACTGATCCACTTGCTGGAGGAATGAGTTTTTCTCTTTCTGCATAATTTTTTATTTGTTTGTTTATGAATTTCACATCATGTGTCCCATTGGTGTCATAGAAGCCAAAGGCCTTGTACCAGACCAATGACATTTTGCAATGACTTTTTCCTACTCAAGCTATTCAGGCTAAAGAGTATACTGGGTGAAACAAAATGAACTACAGCTTCCACCTTGAGGAGTGAGCTTTTGAAAGATACAGCCTGGACCTCAGTGTGCTGCTGCAAGCCTCTAAACCTGTCTCCTCTTGGAGATGACTTCTTTCCTCCAGGCATGGTGACTTTGTGGTTGAAACTATGCTTGAGTCATCATTTTCGGTGCATTGCTCATCTGTATTCTTTATACTTTTCATGTACAGTTTTCTTTCCTCTCTGGATTTCTGAACCTCTTCCTTTCCATCTATTTTTGGTCTGAAGTGTATTTTCCCCACTTCTGTTTCTCACTAGCTTACAGAGCAGCAGCTTCTATCACCTTACCAGAAATGACTAAGTGAAAGATTTATAATGCAGTATGAATTTATATTTAGGGAATATCACCATATTGCCAGCTATGCTTCATGTTTGATTTGCTCAAAACAACTCTGAGATTTAACTTTACAACCAACTGAATTGCTAACACCAAACCTCAAGTGAGAGTCCATGCTGGTGAGAATATGGATGAAGAAAACACTTCTTCATTGCTGGTGGAAGTAAAAATATGTACAATAGCTCTGGATATTGATTTGTCACTCTCTCAGAAAATTGGTAATAGTGCTGCCTCAAGACACAGCTATACAACTCCTGAGCAGGTACTAAAAAGATGCTCTACCATTCTTAAAGGACACCTGCTCCACTAAGTTCCTAGTATCTTTTTTCATAATATCCATAAACCTGAAACAGCCAGATGGCCCTCAACTGAATAATGGACACATAAAATGTGTTCACTTAGATAATGGAATATTATTTAGCTTTTAAAAAGTAATATTTTAAATAAAATATCAAGAATTTTACAGGTAAGTGAACTAGAAGATACCATTCTGTGTAAGGTAACTCAGACTCAAAAGGACATGCATGGTGTGTAATCACTTATAAGTGCATTTTAGACATAAAGTACAGGGTAATCATGCTGCAATCCACAGACCCAAGCATGCTAAATTGAAATGGGGCCAAGTGGATGATGCCAGAATATTACCAGAAGGTAAATGAAATAGACATTGGAGTTTGATGGATGGAGCGAACTGGATGGGTGAGAGGATGGGGATGGGAAGTGGGGAGCATCAGGTTTATGGAGGGATGTAGAAAGAGGGCTGGGCAAGTGAATGGAAATGGTAGGTGGATGGGGGTTGGGGAGAGTATCTCTATGACATACCAGAGAGCTGGGATGGGGGGACTCCAGGGAGTATTTTAGGGTCATTTTAGCTAAGACACTTAGCTGTAGGGTATATAAAGTCTGAAATGGCCATCTGCTGTAGCCAGGCCGAATAAGATAACACACCCACAAAATCTTCCATATGAAATTTGTCCTTCCTATCAGAAGTACAGGTGAAAAGGTGGACAGAAACTAATAGAATGGTTAACCAATGGCTAGCCAAACTTGAGACACATCCTCATGGGTAAAAAATAATCCCTGACAATATTAATGATAGTTTGTTATGCCTGAAGAGAGGAGCCTAGCATAATTGTTCTCTGAGAGGCTCCTCCCAGAATCTGGATGTGACAGATGCAGAGACCCACAGGCAAACAAAAATGCTGGAGCTCAGGGAGTCTTGTGAAAGGGTTGGGGGAAGGATTTAGGGACCTGGAACAGATAAGACTCCACAAGACCATTGGAGTCATTTAACATGGACCTTTGGGAATTCCAGAGACTGAACCATCAAATTAGGTCTCTCTATGTCTATAGCAGATGTACACTTTTGTCTTCATGCAGGTCCTCCTACCACTGAAGTAGGGGCTGTCCCTGAGTTTGTTGCCTGCCTGTGGCCTCTGCTCTTCTAACTGGGCTGCCTTGTGTAGCCTCTGTTAAAGAGAATTTCCCCAATGTGGTTGTGATTTGAGGTGCCATGGTAGGTTAGAATGCAGGAGAGGCCTTTCCCTTGTTAGAAGAGAAGGAGAGAGAAACCTGAACCTGATAAACAACTTCAGCAAATTNACTGGATATAAAATAAACTCCAACAATCAGTGGCCTTCCTCTAGACAAAGGATAAGCAGGATGAGAAGGAAATAAGGGGATATCACCCTTCACAATAGTCACAAATAATATAAAATACCTTGGTGTGGCTTTAACTAAGAAAGTGAAAGATATGTATGATAAGAACTTCAAGTCTCTGAAGAATGAAATCAAGATTTCAGAAAATGGAAAGATCTCCCATGCTGATA
>NW_018392100.1:0-3027 GCF_900095145.1 Mus pahari | reverse complement strand
AAAAAAAAAAAAAAAAAAAAAAAAAAAAAAACCTTCATGGTATTGGTACAGTGACAGGCAGCTATTCCAATGGAATAGAATTGAAGACTCAGAAAAGAACCTACACATCTATGGTCACTTGATCTGTGACAAAGGAACTAAAACTATCCAGTGAAAAAAGACAGCATTTTCAAAAGTTGTTGCTGGCTCAACTGGCAGTTATCATGTAGAAGAACGAGACTTAATCCATTCTTATCTCCTTGTACAAATCTCAAATACAAATGGTCAAGGACTACCACATAAAACAAGATACACTGAAATTTATAGAGAAGTAAGTGTAGAAGAACCTCAAACATATGAGCACAGGGGGAAAACTTTTGAACAGAACACCAAGGTCTTATGCTGTGAGATCGAGAATTGACAAATGGAACCTCATAAAATTACAAAGCATATGTAAGGTAAAGGACACTGTCAATAAGACAGAAAAGCAACCAACAGTTTGGGAAACATTCTTTACCAATCCTACATTATATATAAGGCTAATATCCAATATATAAAAAGAACTCAAGATGTTATATGCCATAGAACCAGAAACCCTATTTAGTACATAGGTTAAAAAAAGAATTCTCACCTGAGGAATACTGAACAGCTGAGAAGCACTTTAAAAATGTACAACATCCTTAGTCATTAGGGAAATGCAAACCAAAACAACCCTGAGATTCCACCTCATACAATTCAGAATGGCTAAGAACAAAAACTCAGGTTACAGCAGATGCTGGCAAGGATGTGGAGAAAGAGGAACACTCCTCCATTGCTGGTGGGATTGCAAGCTGATACAATCACTCTAGAAATCAGTTTGGCAGTCCGTCAGAAAATTGGACATAGTGTCATCAGCAATAACACCCAGAAGATGCTAAACATGTAATGAGGGCACATGCTCCACTGTGTTCATAGCAGCCTTATTTATAATAACCAGAAGCTGGAAAGAACCCAGATGTCCCTCAACTGAGGGATGGATACAGAAATTGTGATACATTTACATAATGGAGTACTACTCATCTACTAATACAATGGATTTATGAAACTCTTAATTAAATGGACGGATAAAGAGGATATTATCCTGAGTGAGTTAACCCAGTCACAAAAGAACATACATGGCATGGACTCACTGATAAGTGGATATTAGCCCAGAAGCTCAGAATACCCAAGATACAATTCTCAAACCACACAAAACTCAAGAAGACAGAAAACAAAACTGTGGATACTTCGATCCTTCTCAGAAGGGGGAACAACACCACCCCTGAATGTGTTACAGAGACAAAGTATGGAGCAGAGACTGAAGGAATGACCATCCAGAGACTGCCCCACCTGGTGTTCCATCCCATGTATAATCACTATTCCCAGACACTATTGTAGATGCCAACAAGTGCTTGCTGACAGGAGCCTGATATAGCTTTCTCTTGAGATTCTCTGCCAGTGCCTGACATTTATTTACANAGGTGGATGCTCATAATCATATATGGAACTGTGCACAGGGTTCCCAATGAAGGAGCTAGAGAAAGGACCCAAGGAGTTGAGGTGGTTTACAGCCCCATAGNAAGAACAACAATATGAATTAACCCCAGAGCTCCTAGNGACTAAACTNCCAACTNATGAGTATGGTTTGACTCATGGCTCCATCTGCATATGTAGCAGAGGATTGCCTAGTTGGACATCAATGGGACAAGAGGCCTTTGGTCCTGAGAAGGCTCTATGGCCCTGTGTAGGGGAATGCCAGGGCCAGGGAGTGGAGTGGGTGAGTTAGTGAGCAAGGGGAGCAGGGAGAGGTTAGGTGTAGTGGTGGTGGTGGTGGTGGGGTGTTTCAAAGGGGAAACCAGGAAATAGATATCAATTGCAGTAAACATAAAGAAAATTCTAATGAAGTCAAAAAAGAGAAAAAATGTGTAAATAAGTTAATGGAGAAAAAGTCTGATTTGCTTTGCGGTTGTCAGAGTGAGTACATGAAAAATAGACAGACCAAGATAAAGCACAACTTCATGACTTAAATATTCATTTGAAATGATAGTCTGTATAAATTTATTTTTACAATATTGAGTTTTCACACATTGTTTTCTTCTCTTTTTTTCTTTGTGTTGCTTTCTAGCTAATATAGTATTTGAAGGAAATTAATCATAGCAAAAAGTGAATTGTTGCGTAAGATAATGAAGATTTGAAATATGGACACTATAATATACTAAACTGAAAATGAGTAGAACGGAGAAATTTGCTTTGTGACAGCTGGCAGATTCAACTTCAGAAGTGCAATGCTTGACCTCATTATTCCAAAGAATTCTTCAATATTTTGAAACACTGAGTCATCAGTTGTTATTTGGTCTTATATATCACTTTATTTATATATAGAGAAGTTCACTTACATATTTCTGAAGATACTAGTGAAATGTCAAATTTTATAAATTAGCTTTATTACAAATCACTTTCCTGACTAAATCATATTTTAATAGATATGAAGATTGATATTTTTAAGCTTCAAAATATTTTCTTAGATTTTTGTATTAAACATTAGTTTCAGTGTATTATGTTCTCAAGCACTCTGACCATATTCATTTTTTACTTACCTTTTAATTTATTTCATTTTTCTTAGGAGAGACACAGAGAGAGAGAGAGAGAGAGAGAGAGAGAGAGAGAGAGAGAGAGAGAGAATGTGTATATATATATATATATATATATATATATATATATATATATATATATATATATATACAGTCCTGTGTAGAGACTGGATGCCAATGTAGTCTTCCTGGTTCACACATTTACATGAAGTTTTTCAAGCCAGGGTCTCTCACTGAATTTGGAGATTCTCCTTTACTAGGCTGGTTGATCAGTGGTCTCTACTGCCTTGCTCATGTCATTTTTTTCTGGGTAACAGATATATTCTAGCACACCACATTTGTTTGAACTCAGGCCCTTGTGTATGACAAACACTTCACCAATAGTCATCTCCCTAAACCTCTTTTAAGTTTACTATTACCTAATCCTCTCTCTCAGTGG
>NW_018392099.1:14037-24522 GCF_900095145.1 Mus pahari | reverse complement strand
TCTGTGCTATCTACGAGTATATGATGAAATCCATGGGCCAAGGTTTGCTTTTTGCCTTATGATTGGGAGTTCCTTCCAAACATTCAGTGTTCAAAACAAATGAAATGTTTCCCTGTTGTGTTTCCCTGTATTTTAAGTGGTTTGTTATTGCATCAGTGTTTTTGACCAACTTTCAGTTGAATTTGCCCAGAATGACAGACAGATTCAAATTTTAATCATCTCCACATGGATATTAATTATCTTTATATCATTTATTGAATATGATATCAGTTNTNTAACATAAGTTTTTGGAAAGTCTTTTAAAATCAGTTAACTATAGATAAATAGATCAGTATTCANATCACTTTTCTCTTTCATTGGTGTGTTCATAGTGTTCTGGTTACTGTGGGGCTCATGACGCATGTTGAAATCAGGTATTATGATGTCTCCAGATTATCCTTTCGGTTCTAGGTCCAGTTGTCTACTCATTCTATTGTACCTTCATACAAATTTTAGATTTTTACTCCTATAAGGATGAAAATGTTATTGGTATTTCAGGGTGGGTTTATAGATTCTGATAGTTTCCATAGGAGATGTGGACACTTCAATATTTATTCTTACAACCTATTAATATACAACCTATTAATATCCATTTTTGTCTTTTCAGATTCTTTTACCAGTTAACTAATATTGTGATTGAAGTTCTCACTACTGTTGTTGAATTCATAGCTGAATTAATTTTTGAAATTACTTATAACGACACTGAAATTATACTTACATCTCAGAAAAATGGAATTCATCTATAGATAAGGGGTGATTTCTATAGGTTTATCTATAACTTAATGAACTTTGGTAATTTTTCTTTCAGCTGCATGTGTAATATCAGAAGACATTCTGGAAAGACACAACATATTTCTCAGATGGAGAATAAGTGAAAAGGTTTATTCTCAATCAGGGGAATTTATTGAATTTGTGTGTAAACCTGGATATAGACAAGCAAGAGGATCACTGCCATTTCGTACACAGTGTATTAATGGTGCCATCAAGTATCCCACTTGTGTATAAAATCACAATACATTTATCCATTGATTTTATTGTTTAGAAATGCACACGCATATTATTAGGACATTTTCAATTTACATTTGAAGTATTAACTCATTTCTTCTTGTAAATATAAACTTTTTTGTTATATAGTGATTAATTTGTAACTTTAAAGACTATTACCAAAATGCAAAAGCAATACATTCAAAACTCCTAAACCAAAATATGATATGTCCAAGGACAAGCTATGTCAAACAAGAAAATTTGATGTAAGTTTTTCAGCATTGTTTTTCTATTCAGAACTTCCTCAGATTTTCCTGGATACCTTTTGATGTAATGTTTTGATTTACAGTGAATGGAAGATATATTGACTTATTCTTCAAATTACTATTTCTGAATCTCATAACAACCAAACTATCATAGTACTAATGCATATAATTAAATACTATATAATACTTTCATATCAATAAAAAAATCTAAGGAATGTCTTGCATATGAACTTCTAATATTTGGTACATTGAAATAATTAAAGGTTCAAGCAATTATACAAAGGTATTAAAATTTTCACTAGGTGTATGATTCTATTANTGTAATAATATTGACATTAAAAACTATAAATATTTGGCATCACTTATAATCAGGCAATAAGTACTGCCTTAGGCAGGATTTTATTGCTGTAAAGAGACATCTTAGCCAAGTCAACTCTTATGAGGAATAATACTTAATTAGGGTTGGCTTACAAGTTAATATATTTAGTCTATTATCATCATGGTGGAAAGTTTGGCAATGTCCAAGTAGACATGATACTGACAAAGAAGCTGAGAATTTTACATCTTAATTCACAATCAGCAGAAGACAATATGTCACACAGAGCATAATATGAGCATAGGAAAGCTCAAAACATTAATTTCTCAACTGCTCTGGGTGCAGTGGGTTCTACTGCTCTGAGTGCAGAGGGTCCTCTAGGATGTGTTAGGGTTATGGAATCCTCAAAGAAGCAGACCATCTAGGAATCTGCCCCAGCAGCAAAGACCAGGTAGAAGAGGTGGAAGTAACAGAAGGAAGGGGAGTGGTTCAAGAGGGCGGGGGTTTTGGTGGGTGATAGGTCCCCAGTCCACCAGGCTACCAGCAGCAGCTCTGGGACTGGAGGAAGGGGGTTGAGGGGATTTCTTATCAACTGCTCTGAGTTCAACAGGTCCTCTAAGATGGATTGTCATATGGAGTCTTCACAGGAGCTGACCAACTAGGAGGCTGCATCACCAGCAAGGACCAGGTAAAAGGTCATAGTCATACATAAACATAACTGTTCTACATACAATGGTAACTGCATTATTAGTTTAGATTATAATAGAACCTTTGTGGTCATTCTGTTATTATATCAAACTTAAAGAAAACCATTGGTAGTCTCTTAATTGGTATCATAGTTCATAATTAGGAAATAGAGGAAATAGAAAGAAAACAGAAATACGTGTACAAAGGCATTCTTATGAAAGCACAACCAAAGCACTCATTTTAATTATAATCCTTGCTTCTCAAGTTGGTTATATGACCTTAGCAGAAATCATTGTTAGGGTGCTATAGCTGTGAAGAACACCATGACCATTATAACTCTTAGAAAAGAAAAACCTATAATTGGGACCAGTTTTCTGTTTCACAGTTATTGCCATTGTCATTATGATGTGAAGCATAGAAGTCTATAGGCAGAAAAGGTGTTGGAACTGAGAGTTTTTATGTCTTGATCCTCAGGCAGCAGAAGTAGACTGTGTAACACTGGACATAGCTTGAGTATAGTCCTCAAAACATATCCCCATAGTGACATACTTCTTCCAACAAGACTGCACCTAGTCCAAAAAGGCCATATCTTCAAATAGTACCACTCATATTGTTCCAGGATTTTCTAACACATGGGCCATTCTTATTTAATCACCACATCTGGTATTTATAACTACATACCTTTACTATTCATTATGAATGTCCTCCACCNTCTGCAAGCACCTCAGCATGTCTTAGCTCTTTTCCTGGAGGAATCACTCATACTTTCATTCCTGAAAGGTCTGTGCTCTTTGTCATGGTCCCTGGATGGTAAATTCTCATTGTCCTCCATCACAGGACACTTTAGCACCAAGAGACACTCAAAAGTATTCTCTTCATGCCAGACTTAATTTCCTTGCCTCTATTGTGGAGTTGCAACACAATTTTCCCATGTAATGTTGGAGCTATCAACCCTCTTACAACTGTTATTTCTTTCTTAGCCTGTTTGTTAAAAGAGATTAGAATCCCACAGTTGCCATACAGAAGTCAGTTGAGTATTTGTTGTGGCTCCTTGCAGGAGCATTCTCTACTCTGGAAACAAAACTACTAGGATATCAGAACTTATGGCCTCAGGAATAGGAAGCATTTAATTCCTAAACATTCACTAGGGGTTAGAGTGGTTTTCTAATTCCTACCCCTTGATTCTTGACCTACGAATACTGTCTAGAAGGGACACCATACCGTATATTAGGTGAATACTCAAAACATATTCTGCCCTGTCGAGAACACTGCAACAGCTCTCCCAGCTGCTGCCAATTAATTTGTGAAATTAACAGATTTCTGTGGATTCACAAGGCCTTTTTATCTCTCCATCAGGCTACTTGCTGCAGAATAATGGGCAACATGATAAGACCAATGGATTTTATGATCATGGGTCTCGGTCAGATACAAAACTGTGTGGAATACCAACATGGTGAATAATGTATTCTTTAAGTCCACAGATAGTCATTTTGCCAGAGGTATTGTTCTCAGGAGAGNCAAATCGATAACCAAAATAAGTATCTACTCCAGGAGGAGAAAAAAAGTTTACTTTCCACAGAAGGAGTGGTCCAATATCAGTCAACCAGTCACCAGATTGCTGGCTTGTCTCCACTGGGAATGGTGCCACGTCAGGATTTCAGTATTAGTCTATGCTGTAGGCAGATTTGACACTAAGAACAAAGCTATAGTCAGAGCTGTCTTGGAGAGTGGAAGTCAATGTTATCTAGTCCATGTATGTACCTCATCCTTTCACCAGCTCTACTTTGTTCATGGGCACATTGGACAATTATAGGGATGTCTGTGAAAAGAAGCTATCTACAGAGTGGGGCATTAGATTACTTGATTATTGAACTCCTCCTCAGCTAACGTCATTTTTTGATGAACATTTTCATGGGACACAAGTTTCTTCACAACCTCTTATAATTTAGAGAAATCTTTCCACATGTATCTTATTTTCCAGATGTCCTTATCATGAGTTGTCCAATCTTTCTCAAGCCCCATCCAACCAATAAATTAGCTAAAGCCCATGAATCAGTGAACAAGTGCACATCTGGCCATTTCTCTTTTTAAATAAAATGTATGACCATGTGTACTGTCTGAAGTTCTGCCCACTGTGCAGATTTCCCTTAACCTATGACTTTCAGCATTTTCAAAACGGATTGTAACAGAGCACCTGTCCACTTCTGGGTGGTGTCTTTATAAAATGCAAAATCACTAGTAAACCAGGCCCTAGTCTTCTCCTTCTCAGTCAATCAATCATGAGCAACACACCATGAGGTTTAAGGTACACACTTTTCAGCTTACATCATTTTAACAGGAGTAAAAATAATTTGTCCAACTTCATGTAATTTACTTGTTCCAGCCTTCAGGAGCTGCTCAGACCCAATCATGCTTACACGACTTTCATTTGATAATAAATTGGTGCTGTTTACATCTTACTTTATAATTTGGTGGGTCAGATAATCCTTATCTCATATGTGCTCCCCAGGTCACATGATAAGTAGGGCCTAATAGCAAGCTAAGATCTGTCTTTCAAATGAAAAGACAGGTTTGTGTTTGCAGGTGATGGTAGAGCTTTGCACCAAAATGCCAAAGGTCTATTCTGAAATTTACCTATGGAGGCCTGCAACAGACTCCAAAGAGCATTCCTATCTGCCATTAACACCTGAAATACCATCAAGTCTTCTGGATCACATTGTCCAAGTAGTAGATCAGCCTGCACATCAGCCTACACCTTTGAAAGAGATTTCTCCTGCTTTAGGCCTGACCCAAAGTTAGCAGTCACTTAGTATTTGCACCAGAGTAATACACCTGAGTGAGGAATGTGATTTCTCCAGAATCTAAATGGGCCCACTAGAAGTTTTTCTTCATTTTGTGGGTGAGAGAGACCAAATATAATTTTTATAAATCCATCCTCTGCTACCCATATTTGTTATGAGTGAGTTCAAAATGGTTGCTACCTATTGCTTACCTGGTCCAATAGGCATGTCATCATTATACTTCAGCAATGTAAATTGAAGAATGTATAGATGATCAAGATACTTTCTGTGTGAGACAGTGTTCTGTTTATGTGAAGAAGCATCAGACCATTATGTTCTTTTTAAAAAAAGAATACAATTGAGGCTTGTTTATATGCAGAGGTGTAGTCCATTATTGTCATGATAGAAAGCATGGCAGCATGCAGATATTCATGGTACTGGAGAGGTCACTAAGATTCCTTCATGCATTTCAGCATACAACAGGAAAATAATGATACTGAGATTGGTTTGATCATTTGAAACCCCACTATCCTCCTCCAGTGTCACACTTCCTCCAACAAGGACATGCTTACTCCAATAAGGCTATTCTCCCTGGTGATTAAGCATTCAAATTCATGAGCCTACGAGGGCCATTCTTATTCAAAGCACTGCATCTTCTAACTCAGTTATGACACTGATCCCGAACATTAATATATCCTTGAGGTGAAACTGAAGAGATCTACTGCTGCTCTTGAGAACTAAAAAAAAAAAAAAAAATGTTTCTGGCGGTCCTTGTGAACAGGTAGCAATAATCAATTATTTTCTAGATAAGTAGATGCAGATCATGTATCAGGAGATGTGTTAATTTCCTCAAGTAAGACCAATATAGCCTAGTAGCCATATTTGGAGTCCCTACCTGATGGGGTTGTCAATAATCAACTGTTACTCTTCATGAACCATGAGTCTTTCACTCTGGGGCTGATCGGAGGATTAAAAGGAGATATGCTAGGAACCATCATCCATACATCTTTTACATATCATACAGCATCATTTGTTACACTAAGTTCTCAAGGGATATTATACTGTTATAGATTCACTATTTTCTTTGGCTGAGACAAACTTAAAGGCCATTTAGCCTTTCTAATCTCAGTAACCTTCACTCCTCAGGTCAGAGATCCAAAGTAAAAAGTCTGTGAACCTTTAAGTATCTATCTCATTAACACATTCAGACACTGAGGTAACTTCAGAATGAGTTCATTGACCCACTGGATATACTGAAAGTCAGTTTTCCACCAAGTCAATTAATTAAAACTCCATTAATCAACTGATCCAGAGATGCTAAGAGGAACCAACCCAGAGCATCATTTTTCTCTTCTTTCCCCCAACTGTCAAGAGTTTAATATACAGGGTTAACAAATTCATTGCCAGTCATAACTGGTGAATCAAATGCACATATGTCCTCAAGTTTGTAATATACATTAAATCATGAGCTTTCAGGACTCTCCGAGATCCCAGGAAAGGAGATAATTGGATAGGCTTCAGTAGCTATAGGTTTTAAGACTTAGAAAAGCTTATTCCAAATATTTAAAAGATTCTTCTTCATATTTCTACTGTTCTAAATTCACTTCTTATATCAAAATCTTTATTAGCCAAGGTCTCTACAGTAACAGAACTAGGATTAACCTCTCTCTCTCTCTCTCTCTCTCTCTCTCTCTCTCTCTCTCTCTCTCTCTCTCTTTCTCTCCCACCTCTTTCTCTTCCCCCTCTCTTCCCTCTCTCTCCTGGATTGTACTTTATTCCAGAGGCAGTGAACTTTACAATGAAGAATAGTTATCACACTTGGCTAGTAGGAAGTATAGAATGTGGTTATTAAAATTTATTTTTATCATTATCTCTACTATTAATATCGGTGTTAAACGATTAATGTTATTTTCTTATTTAAGTTTTAATATCCAGATTACATAAAGAACTTAACATCCAGAACACATAAAAACATGAATATCATATGAAGTGTGGTAACTCAGACCCATAGAGACAAACTACACGATCTCTCTTATTGGAGACAACTAGCTCCAAATCTTCCCAGATGAGTCTATATACTGGAGCAACTGCAGATACCAGAAAAATAAATATAGACCATTGCTAAAGTAGTAGGGTACATGAGCAACAGAAATGAGAATAGAAGGATACAAATGATTTAACAAGAGAAATGGAAAAAAAAAAAGAAGAAGTTGGGCGCATACTTAGAAAAGTGGAAGGAGAAAAATACAGGAGGAAGAATGTTGCAATAACCATAAATATGGATGGGGAAGTCATAAGGAATTATATAATTAACTCCTCATGCAAAATAAACTCTGTGTGTATGTGTGTGTACATACAATGATTTGTAGGAATGCACATATATATTGCACAGACAATTATTCATCTATGGTGATAATATTCACCCCCAAACCAGAACCATCTAAGGAACATACCAGTACTAGACAAGAGAANGACTCTTGCGTTGTTGNTCAAGGTTGTGTAATAAAACTCAGTATCTTGAGGACTGTTTCTATNGCACTTTGTTGCCCCCAAGAGGAAGATAAGTCTAAGTAGTGTATTCCACATCAAAGGACCCAAAAAGATCTCAAGCGGGATCTGTTCGGAAAAGTCCTACCTGGGGACTAGCATTCATTTCACCAGAAGTAGCCATGCAAGCTTACAAAGAAGAAAACCAACCAACCGTCTTAACCAGCTATCATGCCTATAAGAAGGCAAAAGAAATGTATTCTTTTGTCTTCCTTTCTGAATAACAATTTGACTGACTAGAGACTGGCACAAAAAATTGAATGATATTACATTGCTTAATAAATGAAAAATAATTAACTTAGAGTGCTATTGTGAAATTATTGATTGACTATTATTTGTTTTGCCACTCTCTTTTGAACTTTGATATTTACCAAACTGGATGTTAGTAATACACTGAAATCATTGTCATGCACGGCACCATTAATGATAGGTTTCCCAGAAGCACCACTATATCTGCAGTTTTCGGATTTAGAACATGGGGTTCTGTAGCATATCACTCTTATCCAATATCCTCCTAACTGCACAGCTTTCTAATGCTAATGGGGAAGTTAAGTAGAAACAGATTTGAAACATGCATTTCCAGCCAAATATATTAACTCCTGTATGTATATGAGAAATTTTAAAATTTATTTTAATGTTAATAACACATTATTAATATTAAATAAACTATTGAGTATTTTAAGTAAAAACAAAAACATATTGATATTAAAAACAATCTATATACAGAAATAGTTTCTAATAAGCAATAAAGGTGAAAAATTGGAAAAAAAGGGTTTTCTCACTTCTTTAATCTGAAATGTGTGAATAGCCTATAAAATATAATTTGGAGAGAAAAAAAAGTAATTCATCTTGAAAATGTCTAAATAATACATGTAACAAGAAGAATTTAAAAAATGAAATTCCACCTAAATAAATAGAGCCATTGAACAGGAAAAAGTACCCTGCAGACTGAATATCTCTGGGTGTGATTTCACCCTCACAATTGGGTAGGTTTTAAATCCGTAGTCATTCAAATGAGTATTTTCCCCCATTTCAATAAAATTGTATTTCGTTGAATGGAAATATCTTTAATGAGACAACAAAGAAGACTGTTATATTTGTAAGTAAGTCAACAAAACATTAACTATTTTCTCTTTTCTGATCTCTTTAATGTATATAATAAGTGGGAGACTATTTTACCACTGTATTAACACTGTTTCTGAATACAATTTAACAGCCCTCCTCAGTAATTCATAAAGGCATCACATCCATGGAATGGCAAATAATGCTTTAAAGTAAGAATCGGATTCTGGAATTAAGAGGCTGTGCCTGTAGTTTCGTGAATCTTAATTTTCCTATTTGTTTTTCACTAATGTTTCCTCATAATGAGAGGTGGTCTTCAGTCCTCACATTACATTTGTTTTAAGATCCACCCTTTCTCACTTTGTATCATTAATTCAGAGATTCAAGCTCATCCTCTTATGCTATGATATTTTACTTTGAATTGTAGTCACAGGAAAACTGTCATCCAATGAGAGAAAAGCCCATCCTGCCAAATGTCATAAAATGTTTGCTTTCAATTATTTTGTACTTTTACAATTTTGAGATTATAATATAATTACATTGCACTTCTTCTTTCTTCTAAACTGTCCCATAGTCCCTTCCTTGTTCTCTGACTCAAGGTCTCTTTTATCTCTGTTATTACATGCATATATCTATATACATATATATCTATCCCTAAATATAGTCTGCTTAGTCCATTCAATGAGTTGGAACTGACTAAAAAAAGTTGAAACAATAAGCTGAAGTTTCCCATTGTACTTCCCACCTTACCCTCCCATAGATAAATTTACTATAGCTGATATTTCAGTTTTTCTGCTCTTCCTGGGAATCCACACAGGGAATCTCTGGTTAGCTGCCTGAACATGCTTCAGCAGTTTCTGGGGGATATCTGCAAGCAACGTTGAAGATGTTATCTTTCTGTTATTTTTGTGTTTTTTTTTTTAATGTGGAAGCCTCATGAAATGGGACACAGTTCTTCCCTTTGGAACTCAATCTGACTACGATAAAATGGCTTGCCTCATTCATTTCTTCAGGTCATTAGCAGCAGCCAAAATGATGATGCTTCTTGTCTCCATAACATTTATCTATGTGTCTATCTACCTATTCATCCACCATCTAACTATCTATCTATCTATCTATCTATCTATCTATCTATCTATCTATCTATCTATCTGTCTGTCTCTGTTTATGTATCATCTATCTATGTATCATCTATCAATCTATGTATCTATTATCTCTATAATCTGGCAATTGATTATTTTCTCTTTTATGGTATAGATTCTTTTTTCATGCAAAATATCCTGATTACGTTTCCTCTACCACTATACCTCCCAGTTCCTCCCAAGCTCATCTGGCATCCAGATCTAATCCCTTTATGTAAAAAAGAAGAGTACACTTCTAAGACATAAGCAAATAAAACATATTACAATAGAACATAAACTATCACATTGAATTTTTACGAGAGGGAGACACAGAAAGAAATGATCCCAAGAGAAAGCACAGGAATCAGAATAACCATTCATTTAAATACTTAGGAACATTAAATGAGAACTATAATATATATACAGAGGACTTGGTGCAGAACCATCCAGGGTCTATGGTTGATGCTTCATTCTCCATGAATTCATAAGAGAATTACTCAGTTGATTTGGAGGGCCTCGTTCTCCTGGGGTCTTGCATAGCCTCTGGCTTTTTACACTCTTTCTAGCTCTCCTGGGGGCTTTCCTGAGTACTGAGGAAAGGGATTTAATGAATAGACCCCATTTAGAGCCTAGTGTCTGAAGCTATCACTTTCCACTGCACCCTTTCTACCTGCCTCCCTCCC
>NW_018392099.1:2065-13970 GCF_900095145.1 Mus pahari | reverse complement strand
GTGTGTGTGTGTGTGTGTGTGTGTGTGTGTGTGTGTGTGTGTGTGTGTATCTAGCTGTGGGTATATCTAATCATTTACACATGATGTAGGGGAAAAAAATCTCTGGTCATGACTGAATAAGTCATTGATTGACCAGTATAGCACAATAGCATTAGCACTAATTTTATTCAATTTTTAAAGACCAGTATTTTTTTGGATTTACCCTAGCTCTTTGGACTATAATCTCTGTTTCTTGGTCATGCAAGCAATACTGGGTATGGCTTTCATGTTGTGGAGTGGGCCTTAACTCAAATGAGACATTGATTTGTTACCCTGACATAACCAGTGTCACCATTACCCTGTTATGTTTGACAAGAAAGACAGCATTGTAGATCGAAGGTTTTGTGGCTGGGTTGGTGAATATGTTTCTCTTTTTGTAGCTTGCAGAGTATTTTTCTCTATTCATGTCCCTAGAACATATGGATGAAAGATTCAGTGTATCTACCAGCTTGTCCTCTCCATGTTCAATGAGTTGCATGGGTGTTTCCTTAATAAATGGGTACTAGGCAGTTTGTGGAGAGGAAGCTATTGCCTTGGGAATAGCTTCTGTTTTTGAGATTTTTGTAAGACTCATTTTCCCAATAACTTAATTGGATGTAAATCTATCCCAGTATTGGAAGCCTTATTGATTTATAAGAGATGGTCAGTTGGGATTCCAACTTACCCACTATTTGGAGACTTCATTAGGAACACTTTTACATATTTTAGGAATATTAATGGCAATAAATTTTCATACTTCCCCTCAAATGCCCCTCAATCCTAGTTCAATCTTCCTGAATTCTTTCCCCTCATGTCCTGTTCTTGTTGGCTCTGGCAATAAATTCGCCTATAGAATCTATTTTATTTCCTGTTTCCAAAGAGATCCATGTGTTTTCCCTAATACTTTCTCTATACCTAATTCCTGTTGGTCTATGAATTATAGCTTGATAATCATTTACTTAATGACTAGCATCTACATATTCCACATTTAATTTTCAAGGTGTGAGAAAAATATGCTAGAAATTAGATGTGGATTACATTGAATCTGTATATTGCTTTTTGTAGGATACCAATAACAAATACTACCAAACTATGATCATGTGAGTTCTTTCAATCTTCTGATATCAATTTCTTTCCCAAAAGACTTGAATATTTTATCATATATATCTTTCACTGGCTTTATTAGAGTTTTCCAAGATAGTTATCATTATTTAACACTATTGTGCATGGTATTGTTTCCTTGACTTTTTTCTCAGTTCATTTATCATTTGTAAATATGAAACCTTCTGCTTTTGTGAGTAAATTTTGTATCCAGATACTTTACTCAAAGTGTTTATCAGAAGTTCCCCAATGCAGTTTTAGTATATATGTATACTATTATACAATCTGGGGAAAAAATAATTTGACATTTTCCTTTCCAGTGTGTATCCCATGATTTCCTGCAGTTGTCCTATCAATCTAGCTAAGACTGCAAGTACTATATTGAATAGGTAGAGAAATCATGCACAGCCTTTTCTTGTCCAGATTTTAATGCAATTCCTGTTCCATTTAACTTGATGCTGACTATGGGTTTGCTGAAACTGGCTGATGATGTTGATTTAGGCTGCCTTTGTCCCTAGTCTCTCCATAATATTATCATGAAGGTGTGTTAAAATTTTATCTTGAAGGGGTGTTAGAATTTTGTCAAAGACTTCTTTTGCCCCTAATGAGATGATAATATGGTTTCTTTCTTTTAGTTTGTGTTTATAGTTAATATAATTATTGATATACATATGTTGAACCATCTTTGTCTCTCTAACATGAAGCCTACTTGAGGGCTTCATGGTGGATGATCTTTTGGATGGGTTCTTGAATTCAGTTTGCAAGTATTTTATTCAGCATTTTTAAAAATCTATGTTCTTAAGGGAAATTTGCCAGGATTTCTCTTTCTTTGTTTAATCTTTATGTTGTTTTGGTATCAAAGTGACTATTATCTCATCAAATGGATTGAGAAATGTTCCTTCTGTTTTTATTTTCTGGAATAGAATGAAGAGTATTAGCATTAAGTGTTCTAAAGAATAGCAGAATTTTGCTGTTAACACCATCTGGCTCTGAGATTTTTTGATTGGGAGATTTTAAATGTTTGCTTGTATTTCCTTATGGGATTTGCTTATTCTTGATGTGGAAAGTTGGTAGCTACATTTCATTTTTGAGTGTTGCTCTCTTTAGAGCATACTTTCCTATGCTGCTATGTTAGAGATGCATTCACTCTGCTTTCCATTTCTTTTGGCCTTTGGTTGTCTGGCTATCTTCTATTTGGCTCATACTTCTTATAGTACATACTTTTGATCCTTAATTTTATGAATATCATTACAAATAGCATGCAAATTTTAAAAATCCAAATGAAGTGTAAACAAACTCAAAGACGATATTTCTCAATAGACTTCTAAACAAGTAGAGCTGCCATTTGGAACCTCAAGGACTTTTCTGCTATTGGTATTTTCAGAACTTTTTTCATTTAATTTATACAGCTGTTAATTTCCAAGTTTTATGACTGAATCTGTTTCAAAATTCTCCATAAATTTTCTTCATTAACATTATACATTGTCTTCCTTACTTTCTTAATTATTTGGGTGTATTCTCTTGGAAACCACTGAGTTTCCAGAGTGATTCTTTTAAACCTTTCATTTAACATTTATCTAAGTCATTATATTGGGAATCTGTTACTAAAAGTGCATTAGATCTAGGGGTGAATCTTGCTGCCTTCTAATTTGTAAATACTTCTTGTGCCTTTTTGCACTTATGGTAGGTCAGTTTTTCTAAACTATATTTATGGAAATTTTTTAGAGGGAAGCTGTCTTCTCTAGATGTATCTTGGGCTGCAATGTAGGGGTCACTTCCAAGTAGCACCTTTGAAATTAACATGTCTGAAATTAACATGTCTGGGCACAATATGAACCACTGTTTCTGTGAATCATGCTGAGACTGAGGCACAGACAGCATGGAGTACAAGCTACTCACTGTGTCAAGACTGCTACATTGGATGTTGTAGCTCAAAATAGATGGTTCAGGTTTTCTCAGAAAAAGTTAATGGCAGATTGTCTACTCTCATAGGTTACTGTTCCTGGATACCTCAGCAGAGAGAGGTCAGTAACCCCTTTCCTTTAACCAGAAAGTGGCAGGAGACCAGATACTCCAATGGGAGATGTGGTTATTGGACTCTGCAGCATTTAGTCCCAGCCTTTACTTAACTGCATGATCAGTTATGCTGAAAGGCAGGATGGCAGTAGTGTACACATTGATGGGAGACAGCATGAGCCAAGACATTCCAGCTTCCCCATTTTCTAGCAATATAAGCCCAAGAACCAGAGTGGAGACTGGTCAAGCTTTTTTTAACCAGCCTTGTTACTTATCAAGGGTGATAATTTGATAGACTTGCATTTTAAAACTATCAAATAGAATTCATGAAATATTAATCACTATTAATATATACCAGTAACACCATATCAAGAATTTTATGAAAGCAATTAATATTTGGATATCCAATAGCAGTATTTTTAAATGTACTGACCACACTGAATATTAGATCTGAATATCATATACATGTCAAGGTTAAAATTCTGTCTCTTTTATCAAAGCTTAAACCAATGTGAACCATGATTACCCTGAAAAATAACTTTCTTATTTCAAAGATGTTAGTAATATTTGATGATAAAGTTTAATTACCACATTAAACATTATTTTGATGTCATTTGCTACTCAATATTTACTATGTGCCTATTTTGTATAGGTTTTTCAAGTACTTTAGGAAATAATGTTTGAAAGTTGATTTTCTATAGGTTTATGTATCACTTAATGAACACTTTTCAGAATTTTTCTTTGAGATCCATGTATACTAACAAAAGAAATTATGGAAAGACAGAACTTAATTCTCAAGTGGACAGAAACTAGAAAGATTTATATCCAGTCGGGGGATTATGTTGAATTTGTGTGTAAAACTGGATATTAAAAGGCACAAGGATCACCTGCACTTTGAACAAAATGCATTGATGGTCACATCAAGTATCCCACTTGCTCAAAATAAGTTACAACTATTAGCAGACGTTATAAATGATCCTTTGTTTTGAAAGGTGTGTGTACATTGCCAGCACAGTTTCAAGTTACATTTGAAGCACTGACTCATTTCTCCCATAAGAACACGCTTCTGTTGGCACATGGGGATTAATTTGGACATGAGAGACAGTTGCCAAAAATGCAAAAGCAGTGCATTCAAAACTCTTAATCCAAGTGGGATGTTTCCTAGCACAAAATCAAGGGCAAGGAAACAGATGCAACTTCTTCAGTGTCTGTTTGTTTCCAGCACTTTCTTAAGTTGCTCTGATCATTTGAATATCTTTGTATCTCAATCTCTGTTTCAGAGTGAATAGAAGATATATTGTCTCAGTCCTTAAATTAGTACTATTTCCCAAACATGTAACAATAAAACTGTCATATTTAATATCTCTAATGAATGTAAGTGTTATATAATTCTTTTGCAGTAATACATAAATCTAAGAAACATTTTGTGTATGTACTTTTAAAATAATGATTTTTTTAAGGAAAGACGTCTAAAGACATTAAGCTTTCCAATGTAGGAAATAGTTTAAGATAAAAATGCAGGTATACCACATGATCATCTCATTGGATGCTGAGAAAGCATTTGACAAAATCCAACACCCCTTCATGATAAAAGTCTTGGAAAGATTGGGAATTCAAGGCCCCTACCTAAACATGATAAAAGCAATCTACAGCAAACTAGTAGCCAACATCAAAGTAAATGGAGAGAAACTCGAAGCAATCCCACTAAAATCTGGGACTAGGCAAGGCTGCCCACTTTCTCCCTACCTATTCAATATAGTACTTGAAGTCCTAGCCAGAGCAATCCGACAACAAAAGGAGATCAAGGGGATACAAATTGGTAAGGAAGAAGTCAAATTATCATTATTTGCAGATGATATGATGGTATACATAAGTGACCCTAAAAAGTCCACCAGAGAACTTCTAAACCTGATAAACAGCTTCAGTGCAGTAGCTGGATATAAAATTAACTCAAATAAATCAGTGGCCTTCCTCTACGCAAAGGACAGATGGGACGAGAAAGAAATTAGGGAAACAACACCCTTCACAATAGTCACAAATAATATAAAATACCTAGGTGTGACTCTAACTAAGGAAGTGAAAGACCTGTATGACAAGAACTTCAAATCCCTAAAGAAAGAAATTGAAGANGATCTCAGAAGATGGAAAGATCTCCCATGCTCATGGATTGGCAGGACTAACATAGACAAAATGGCCATCCTGCCAAAAGCAATCTACAGATTCAATGCAATCCCCATCAAAATTCCAACCCAATTCTTCACAGAGTTAGAAAGGGCGATTTGCAAATTCATCTGGAATAATAAAAAACCTAGGATAGCAAAAACCATTCTCAACAATAAAAGAACCTCTGGTGGAATCACCATGCCTGACCTTAAGCTGTACTACAGAGCAATTGTGATAAAAAAAAACTGCATGGTACTGGTACAGCGATAGACAAGTAGATCAATGGAATAGAATTGAAGATCCAGAAATGAATCCACACACCTATGGTCACTTGATTTTTGACAAGGGAGCTAAAACCATCCAGTGGAAAAAAGATAGCATTTTCAACAAATGGTGCTGGCACAACTGGCGGCTATCATGTAGAAGAATGAGAATAGATCCATTCTTATCTCCTTGTACAAAGCTCAAGTCTAAGTGGATCAAAGACCTCCACATAAAACCAGAGACACTGAAATTGATAGAGGAGAAAGTGGGGAAAAACCTCGAAGATATGGGCACCGGGAAAAAATTCCTCAACAGAACACCAATGGCTTGTGCTGTAAAATCAAGAATTGACAAATGGGATCTCATAAAATTGCAAAGTTTCTGTAAGGCAAAAGACACTGTCAACAAGACAAAAAGGCCACCAACAGATTGGGAAAGGATTTTTACCAATCCTAAATCTGATAGAGGACTAATATCCAATATATACAAAGAGCTCAAGAAACTGGACTCCAGAAACTCAAAAAACCCCATTAAAAAATGGGGTACAGAGCTAAATAAAGAATTCTCAACTGAAGAATATCGAATGGTTGAGAAACACCTAAAAAAATGTTCAACATCCTTAGCCATCAGGGAAATGCAAATCAAAACAACCCTGAGATTCCATCTCACACCAGTCAGAATGGCTAAGATTAAAAATTCAGGTGACAGCAGATGCTGGCGAGGTTGCGGAGAAATAGGAACACTCCTCCATTGCTGGTGGGATTGCAAGCTTGTACAACCACTCTGGAAATCAGTCTGGCGGTTCCTCAGAAAATTGGACATAGTACTACCAGAGGACCCAGCAATACCTCTTCTGGGCATATACCCAGAAGATCTTCCAACTGGTAATAAGGACACATGCTCCACTATGTTCATAGCAGCCTTATTTATAATAGCCAGAAGCTGGAAAGAACCCAGATGTCCCTCAATAGAGGAATGGATACAGAAACTGTGGTACACTAACACAATAGAGTACTACTCAGCTATTAAAAACAATGAATTTATGAAATTCTTGGGCAGATGGATGTATCTTGAGGATATCATCCTTAGTGAGGTAACCCAGTCACAAAAGAAGTCACTAGATATGTACTCACTGATAAGCAGATATTAGCCCAGAATCATGAAAGGATATAGGTACAGAGTCAAAATTTAGAGCTAAGATGAAAGGATGGACTATCCAGAGACTACCCCATTCGGGAGTCCATCCCATCATCAGCCACCAAACCTAGATACTAATGCTCATGCCAGCAAGATTCTGATGAAGGGACCCTGATATTGTGGACTCTTGTGAGGCTATGCCAGTGCCTGGCAAACACAGAAGTGGATGCTCACAGCCAGCTATTGGATGGAACACAGGGTCCCCAATGGAGGAGCTAGAGAAAGTACCCAAGGAACTGAAGGGGGCTGCAACCCTGTAGGTGGAACAACAATATGAANTAACCAGTACCCCCTGAGCTNGTGTCTCTAGCTGCATATGTAGCAGAAGATGGCCTAATCAGCCATCANTGGGAAGAGAGGCCCCTTGGTCTTGTAAACTTTATATGACCCAGCACAGGGCAAGGCCTGGGCCAAGTAGTGGGAGTGGGTGGGTAGGGGAGCAGAGGTGGGGGAGGGGTATAGGAAACTTTTGGGATAGCATTTGAAATGTAAATAAAGAAAATAATAAAAAATAAAAAAAATAAAAATAAATAAAAAAAAATGCAGGTATACATGAGGGAATCAAATTTGAGTAGATATCTCATACCTTTTTAATATGAAATTGGATAGTTGAAAGACTAGTTACCCAAACTTCAATGAAATGTTTACTATTAGTAGTAAAAGTACTTTACAAAAGCAACTGTCTTTAATTTTAACAGTTGTGAAGTCAGATGTCTGAAAGTACCACCGTGATAAATTACCATAACTGGATGCCCTAGCTGAAAGGGCACTCATCTCATGACCTTCTACAAGATGACATGCCTAGGATGATCACATAAGTTTTGGTGTCCAACAGGGCTTGCCTTCTCTTCCATGGTTTTTGATTTGTGGCTGTGCCTTGTCAAGGAAACGCTCTTAGCTTTCTTTGTAAAGGTGCTACTTCCGTTAGCGAGAAAAGAGTAACCCAATAATCTGGCAAGTGACATCATCTTTATCATCATAAATGTGATATAGAAGCAACATCCAAATGTTAAGGAGAATGCCTATTAGACTGTGAGAGAGAAATGAAAAAAGTGAAAAAGGCAATCCACGGATTGTGAAACAAAGACAGCACTATGGTTACTAACATCAGACAAAATAGATCTTAAAGATTAAAAAAAAGGAAACTGCAAATCAATGTGTAATTATAAAATCGATTCATTAAATATAGCAAACAAGTTGCTAATGTATAACTAATTTATAAAAAATATATTTATACACCCAAAGGAAGAAATCCTCTTAGGTACCTTAACTATTAGAGTTTTTCTATAGCCCTCTTTTAAATTTGTATTAATCAGACAGAAACACTGTGAAACAACACTAGAAATGAACAATATGTTAGACATATTGTCTTGATATTCAAAATAATACTGTTTACAAAAATGTTAAACTGATCTGACACAATTTATACTAGTATTTATATAAAAATTGAACGTGTCAGATATATGCAGAGCATAGTAACTAAAAAGAGCAGGATGCACATCATTCCCACGGGCATATAAAAAATTCTCCAAGATAGATCCTATGCTACACTTTAAAAAAATAATTGGATTTTTATTCTAGCCTCCACACAAGCCCATATCCTGCCATGTGAACATCAGCATCTGCATCCTGAGCCTTTATAGCCATGTGCATGTATCACAGGAAGCTTTTCACAATCCTGGAATCCCATACCCTGCCTGTTTAATGATCTGCATCTGATTCCCTGTACACTAAAAGGAGCCCTCTGCTCTCCCTCCCCTTGTCATCTGATATCCTATGCTGTCTGAGTCTATCTGCCCTACTGGTCACATGCATTACATTTTTTTCTCTCAACTCCAATCTTAACTTCTTTGGTAAAGTAGAGAGAACCTGCTATTTTTTAATTGAAAAAAGTTATGCATTATATTGATCATGTTCCATATCCATGGCATACACCAAATCCATGAAAATTTTTCTCTTTTTAGAAAACAAACAAACAGAAAAAAGAATAAAATCAAACAACAAATTAAAGAAGCAAAATTGATTAAAGTATTAAAAAACAAGACCATAAAAACAGAATATTGCAAACCATATAATGTCAAAATGCCAATTAGACAAATGAAATACCCAAAGAAATGTGAGCCAAATGGTATACTAAAATACCATTGAATTTGGCTGGTTTTGCTGCTGTCTACTGCTGGGCATGGAACTTACCTTTAAGTGTGGTCAATATGCCCAATGAGACTCTATTGAATAAAACAACTTTTTTCTTTTTGCAAACAATGTCAATTGTTCTTTGATTAGTAGTAGAGCCTATAGCCACATCCCTCTCTAAACACGGAAATGACTTTCTTAAGGACATTCTGCTATACCTAGAGTTAAGTGCCTTGCTCAGTTAAAATTAGAGAACCTCCTCTTGTATTAGATGGAAACTAAATAAGAGATTTTCAGATGAACAATGTGCAGGATATGAGGAAATTCAGATCATGTACTCCTAAATGGGATGTCTTCACCAAACCCTCCTCTCAAGGCTCTGGGAGCTCTGTAGAAGAGGAAGTAGAAAGAGTGTAAGAACCAGAGGGGATATATGACACCACGGGAACAGTGTTTCTTCCGGACACAGCAGGATTCATGGACATAAGAAGCCAAAGAGATTTGGCAGCATGCACAGTATCTGTATATGTTCAAGCCAGACAGAATCCCAGTGACATACTTCAGGTTGCATCTGACCTTCCCAGTAGGCCTTTCCCAGCCTTGAGCAGGCTGAACAGACCTTGAGCACTTGCCACTGTGGACCTTATCAGCCTAGTTAGAACCATCTGCCTTGTCTGTATGTACTGATTGCCACAGGAACTTGCAAGATTGAGCTGCCGTGCTGGCCTTACTTTGCAACTTACTCCAGCTGAAACAAAGGATGGGTTCTGTGCGCAGTGCTGAATATTAAACTTTGACCCTTGATCAGAACCTTGTCTTGGCATCATTCTATTTTTTTTTATTTTTTTATTAGATATTTTCTTTATTTACATTTCAAATGTTATCCCCTTTCCTGATTTCTCCCCCGAAAACTCCCTATCCCATCTCCCCTACCCTTGCTCACCAACCCACCCATTCCCGCTTCCCTATCCTGGCATTCCCCTACACTGGGGCATCGGGTCTTCTCAGGACCAAGGGCCTCTCCTCCCATTGATGTACAACAAGGCTGTCCTCTGGTACATATGCAGCTGGAGCCATGGGTCCCTCCATGTGTATTCTATGGTTGGTGGTTTAGTCCCTGGGATCTCTGGGTGTAGTGGTTGGATCATATTGTTATTCCTCCTATGGGGCTGAAAGCTCCTTCAGCTCTTTTGTTCCTTTCTCTAGCTCCTCCATTGGGAACCCTCTTGCCATTTTCATTTCCAGACCCCTTTCAGGTAAAGCCAGTTCTTCCATGTTTGCTGGGCAGCAACAGATGATGCCTGAATGAGGGGCCTGATAGTGGGGAACCCACTGAGAAATGCTGTCTTGGATGGAGCTCCACAGAAAACAGAAGAAAAGTGAAAGTATCCACGAAGCATGGCAAGCAACCTTCAGCATTAATGTTAGCGCTAGCTATAAATTTTATCTTTTGGAGGCTGTTCTTGCAGGAGGTGCATTTGAGGGGATGCTAGCTAGGCTGAAGAGGTGCTGGCCTGACACAGACTTCACCTAGGGATGACAGCACAATGGGGCAGGGGAATTCAAAACAGGCCTTTGTCCACAGTCTGAAAGAGCTGCTTCAAGGGAGAGAAGCAGGGTTTTCAAAACAGACATTAGAAAAAATTTTAGCTCAAATTCATGCTGTCCATCGTTTCCAGAAGAAAGAACTTGAAATAAGGAAACCTGGGAGAGTTGGAGAAGTTCTAGGAGTCACCCAGTCAGATTCTGTCACCTTCTGACTCTGGACACTTATAAAAGATGATATTGATAATGAGAGAGAGAGAGAGAGAGAGAGAGAGAGAGAGAGAGAGAGAGAGAGAGAGAGAGAGAGAGAGAGAGAGACCTTGCAGGCATTAGCTATTGTCCAGGAACAACTTGAGGAACTCCAGGAAGAATGCCTGTCAGAGAGGACTTCCATGGAAAGAAGCACTCCTAATTCTAAATCACAGAAAAATGGGCCTAGCAATTCTTATAGAGCTAGAGAAACAGAATTTGGAGACATTAATGATGAATTATATCCAGAGGAGGATGCTTATTTGGAAGAAGAGGCTGATAAATATTATGAAGCGTGGCCTATGGTGCTTACTGCAGGAGATGCTGCCCAGGTGGACCTGCAAGCCGATAAATTAGAGTTAGAAATTAAGCTGCAGAAATTGACTGATGAACTACAAGAATTAGAGTGTATCAAGTACAGGAAACAGCAATAATTATAAGATATGCCAATTGCCTATAGAAAGAGTTGTGAATCAGGCTTGCAGGGAGGGGCAGAATACATCTGAAATGTTAACTTTCCCTGTGGCTGAGACAATTAACCAGCAGGGCAAGAGAGTCAGACAGTATCAAATAGTAGAGTTCAAAGTGATAAAAGAATTAAAAACTGCTGTGGCACAGTGTGGGCCTACAGCTTCCTTTACACAAGCTTTGTTAGATACTGTGATGGAAGCAAATTAACCCCTCAAGATTGGAAAACTACATGTAAGGCTACTTTGTTAGGAGGAGAGTACTTACTTTGGAGTTCTGAATGGCATAAAGCAAGTAAAAGAGCTGCTATAATGAATGCTCAGGCAGGTAATGCTCAATGGGATATTAACATGCTTTTAGGAGAAGGTCAATACAAAGGTAATGCTAATCAGATCGAGCTACCTGCAGGAGTGTATTCAGATGGTGCAATGTCAGCTCACCATGCTTGGAATTGATTGCCAACTGAGGGGGATCTCAGTGGAAATTTATCTGGTATCAAGCAAAGTCCTGATGAACAACTTCAGGAATTTGTGGACAGACTGCTAAAAGCAGCTAGTAGAATTTTTGGAAATTCTCAAGCCCAACACACCTGAAAAGCAAGATTCAGATTTAAAATCATATCTCATGATGCTGGTAGAGGATTTTAAGAAGGGAATTAATAACTCACTTAAAGAAATACAGGATAACACAGCTAAACAGGTAGAAGTCCTTAAAGAATAAGCACAAAAATCCCTCAAGGAATTACAGGAAA
>NW_018392099.1:0-1275 GCF_900095145.1 Mus pahari | reverse complement strand
CATAGACTATGAAAGCCAGAAGATCCTGGACAGATGTTATACAAATCTAAAAAGAACACAAATGCCAGCCTAAGCTACTATTCCCAGCAAAATTCTCAATTACTATAGATGGAGAAACCAAAGTATTCTATGACAAAACCAAATTCACACAATACCTTTCCACGAATCCAGCACTTCAAAGGATAAGAAAGGGAAAACAACAACACAAGGATGGAAACTACGCCCTAGAAAAAGCAAGAAAGTAATCCTTCAACAAACCTAAAAGAAGACAGCCGCACCAACAGAATCCCAACTCTAACAACAAAAGTAACAGGAAGCAACAATTACTTTTCCTTACTATCTCTTCATATCAATGGACTCAATTCCCAACTAAAAAGATATAGACTAACACACTGGCTACATAGACAGGACCCAACTCTTCGCTACTTACAGGAAACCCACCTCAGGGAAAAAGACAGACACTACCTCAGGGTAAAAGGCTGGAAAACAATTTTCCAAACAAATGGTCCGAAGAAACAAGCTGGAGTAGCCATTCTAATATCGAATAAAATTGACTTCCAACCCAAAATTATCAAAAAAGACAAGGAGGGGCACTTCATACTCATCAAAGTTAAAATCTTCCAAGATGAACTCTCAATTCTGAATATCTATGCTCGAAATGGAAGGGCACACACATTCATTAAAGAAACTATAGTAAAGCTCATGCACATATTGCACCTCAGACAATAATGGTGGGAGACTTCAACACCCCACTCTCAACAATGGACAGATCCTGGAAACAGAAACTAAACAGAGACACATAGAAACTAATAGAAGTTATGAAACAAATGGATTTAACAGATATCTACAGAACATTTTATCCTAAAACAAAAGGATATACCTTCTTCTCAGCACCTCATGGCACCTTCTCCAAAATCGATCATAAACTTAATCACAAAAAGTGGCCTCAACAATTACAAAAATATTAAAATTGTCCCATGCATCCTTATCATATCTCCATGGACTAAGGCTGATCTTCAATACCAACATAAATAATAGAAAGCCAACATTCACATGGAAGGTGAAGAACACTCTACTCAATGATACATTGGTTAAGGAAGAAATAAAGAAAGAAATTAAAGACTTTTTAGAGTTTAATATAATGAAGCCACAACATACCCAAACTTATGCTACACAATGAAAACAGTCCTAAAAAGGAAAACTCATAGCTCTGAGTGCCTCCAAAAAGAAACTAGAGAGAGAATACACTAACAGCTTAACAGCACACATAAAAGC
>NW_018392098.1:0-22897 GCF_900095145.1 Mus pahari | reverse complement strand
TCCCCCAAGATTAAGTGCCTCCTCCCAGGATATATCCCCTGCATGTGGAGGAACTGCCAGACTTCTTCCTCAGTGGCACGGTTGCCCTTCATGAAGATCATACCCAGGAGGGTCAGGATGAGACCTGTCTTAGGCAATTCTCTCCTGCCACCCACATTTGTCCCAGGGAGGATGGGTAACTTGCTAACAAGGACATAGGAGTGAGTGGCAGGGTCATCAGCCTTCAACTCCAGACCATAGACGAGTTCTAGCTGATAGGTGGCTTTCTCCAGGATCCAGGGGAAGTGAACCTTGTACTTCCTGCCGATTAGCTTCAGCATCTCTGCCTCTACAGGTTGCTCATCCTTCTGGTACTTCTGTAGCAGGTAGTGAAGTACCTTGCTGGCCTTCCTTGTCAGAGGATCGCTGTGTGCAGATTGGATGGCATCTGCTATAATGGAGACATTTGTACGTCTCTCATCCACACCTGCAAAGGAACCCTCAGCACCAACATCATGGACTGGATGGAACACATTTAACTCAGGAGAGCTATGGGATGCAGCCTCCTGGGACTCCTGAGGAGTGCCTCTATCAGAGGACCTCGGGGCATCTCCTTGGACAAGAGCAGGAGATGCTGCTTTCCCCTCCTCCTCCACAGTGGGCTGAGCACCCTTGAGATTAGGCTTTTCTCCCCTCATCTGCTGCCTTTTGGCCCTGGAGCGGCTCTTGCTCTTATTGCCTCTAGGCATGGTGCACTAGAAAGATTGGGGGGGGGGGAGAGAATGACACTATGTAAACATCATTAGGTAGAAAGCAACTTCCCTTTATGAAGCCCCCACCCCCACCCCAGCTCCTTTTCTCTGGGCACCTTTCTGGATCCAAATCCTCTTCCTGTTTTCCTGTTCAGTTTGCTTCCTGAGAAATCTGTGGAGGGAATCACAGTTTGTTAGGCTATTGCCTGGCAATCCAAGTAATAGCTGACTGGTGTGAAAAAAGGACTTTTACCAGGGCCCTATTTTGTTCTCCATGAACATTTATGTTCATTTTTGACTACAACTTCATGCCCACATTATTCTGGTGCTCTGAAGCTAACACTATAGTCTTCAGTAATAAGGAAAAACTCGGTAGAAATTGGGGTCAGCTTTACCATTGATGTCTGATAACATTCAGTGTACACAAAATATGCCTATGCTTTTGTAATGCTCCCTCACTCCATTTCCTTTCCAGAAATGGTATCCATTAATTTCCCAACTCTTCTTTTTCTAAAGACAAATCATAATATTTTAGCCTTTAGGCCCGCTTGACCCTTCCCATAATATATGCTACACTGGGGAACAATTTTGTGTATTTAGCCACACACATAGCATGGAGTCTTTAATTTTCACAATTTACCTCCTCTTAAACTCATAGTATCTAACTTTCCCTTTCTGTTAAGCCCTGAACCTCTAATCGAGACCTTTCCTCCCGAGGAAGAACAAGGAACATTAAGGACAATTGGGCCTAACTGCCGCATCCAAGAATTCTGAGGAACAGCGCAGAGCAGAGACCTGGCCGTTGCTGGGGCAGGGTGGGTTATGAATCTAGGAATCTATCATGGGATGTTATAGTTTTTAATCGAGTCCTCACACGGGAAAGATTCTTACCAGAGTAAAGGCCATGCTTCTTGGCTCAAAGCCCAATCTTATAGGTTTATCTGTCCTCAAAGAGGAAGTTAAGATCATCCACTTCCGGTCACTGGTCCCCCGCCCTGGAAGCATGCCTCGAGAGCTTTGGTCATCTAAATGGAATCCCTGGGGGGCGGGGGGGGCAGAGCTAATCCATCTGTTGTTGTTGTTGTTGTTGCTGCTGCTGTTGTTGTTGTTCTGGGGGAGAGGAATTCCCAGAGAACACACCAAAATTAATTTTTTTTGACTTTGAATGGAACAAGGATTTCACCCTTTTAATGTGGACCAAAGAGTGCAAAAGATCAAATTCTTATCAAGGTCATGAGTATGAAGTAGATGGAGTGAACCTCAGTCCAGTGTAGATGCCCAGGACTATAGTATAAAATAAAGATAACAGTTCCATCTATGTGTTTGTGAACTTGGTTCATGATTGCGTTGCCCTGTCCTCACTTTACACTTCNCCCTACCTCCTCTACATTTCCCTCATTTCTCTTGTCCTTACCTTTATTACCTCTTTGATTTTCTTCTTTATTATAGTCTTCTGGAAGTTTCTCTCTATGTAACTCAGACTGTCATGGAACTCACTATCTTGGGTCAAAGAATTGCTAAAAAGTCACTATCTTATCTCTGTGACCACATTACAAGTATTATTTGTATATATCACCACCCCTGGCCTCTCTCATTTTTCATCATGAAAAATTTGTCATTTTATTTGGAGGTTGGAACCAAGTATTTCTGTATAGTACAGGCTGTCTTACAAACTCCTATGTAACCTAAAGTATACTTAAAATGACAAGCCACCTGCTTTTGCATGTCCTGTGATAAGAAGTATATATTACCACAATAGGATCTCATTAGATTTCTGATATTTAATGCAGTAGCGGGAAAGTTTACATTTCCACTTAATGTAGATGAGTATATTTCTCCTTGCATCTTCACCAAAATTACTTTCTTTTCTTTCTTTCTTTTTAAATCCATGACATAGCAATAAATCATTTATTTTATTGAGAATAGAGTCTTTTGGATTTGGGATTTGTCATTCTGAGTACAATGAGAGGAAGTCACAATGCCATAATGATTTGTTTCTCTAATGGATAAAGGTGTTTCGGTTTTATATCCATTTATTGACTGTATGTACTTCATTTGAAATGATTCCCTTTATTTGCCAATTTATTGAATATGTTATTTATATTTTGCTATGTATTTTTCAATTCTTTCTATATTATCTGTATTAAATTATGGGTTATGAATAACTGGCAAAGATTCTATGTACTTTTCCACCTGGAAGTTTGTTCTTTTGCTATGCAGCAATTTCACTTTGTCTGATTCCCATATGGCAGATTGTGGGCATATGGACACAGCTTTGGAGTCCAAATATTTATAAATTTATTAACTGTATATGCACTTAACTCTTTTCCATAAATTTCCCTCTAGAAGTTCCAAGATTTCATTTCTTTGTTCCATTTTTCACAGAGTATGAAATGAAGATGTAGCTTTAGTCTTTTATCTTTTATTCTTTTCTTTAAATCAATACCCAGATTTCCCAGCAATATTTTTAAAATAGTTTGTGTGGGTTTTTTTATTATTATCTTTGTTTTTAGCATAAGCTTGAAAAACAAATGTGGCATAAGCTGTCTATTTAAATGACACTGCTAAACTGTTACCATTACTATTGCTTTTCTTTATTCTTTTTTTTTTAACAGAAAAGCTAGCTGATATTGATTAAACTTAGTTTCTCCAGCTATGATTTAGCATTATTCAAAGCATCATAATGACACAGTAGAATTAAAAAGAGATTTACAAATTGAAATGTGATACCCTTGTCTCCAAATATTTTAATTGCCATAAATTTGTTTAAAAATACACATATGTTACGTATAGCAAATGTTTAGGGTATTTGAGGAGGCCAGAAAAGGGTATTGGTGTCTCCAGATGCTAGCGTTACATGTGATTGTACTCTTACTTTTCAATTGGGTACTGCTACATTGCATATGATCTGAATTTGTATATAATATTTTTTCTCTGTAAGAAGCTATCGCAAGTGACTTTTGAAAGTTTCTTCTATGGCTTGACAATTATAAATTTGCATGTGTGCTTTGTGTAGACATAGTTTTCATGAAAACATCAAAGAATTTAATTGCTTAAGAATATGAGAATAAGTTTATTAGACCCTGATAAACCATTGACCAAAGAATCTGTACAATTTTGAATCTCTATAGGTTCTAAATGATGGCATTCTTCTTTATATTTTATTTTCTTAGGGTTTTAGATTTCATTCATTCTAATAGGTGTTTAGTGGTATCTCATTGTCTTAAGCAGTAAGCCTCTAATGATACATGGTAATAAATGTCTCATGTGCTTATTTGTATAGCATATATATATATATATATATATATCATTCTTCTCTAATATTTAATAGAATTAATACTTGTACCATAGTAGCGCTATTGTTTAAATTTATTTCATATAGAGGTATTGGGATATTCTATATTCCAATATAATCACCTAGTTATCTTTTTTATTTTGTTCCTTTTTGATGATTTTCTAATTAGATATTTTCTTTATTTACCTTTCAAATGTTATCTCCTTTCCTGGTTTCCCCTCTGAAAACTCCCTATCCCCTCCCTCCTTCCTCTGCTCACCAACTCACCAACTACTACTTCTTGGCCCTGGCATTCCTCTACACTGAGGCATAGAGCCTCCACAGGACCAAGGGTCCCTTCTCCTATTGGTGACTGACTAGGCCATCCTCCATATGCAGCTGGAGCCATGGGTCCCATCATGTGTACTCTTTGGTTGATGCTCTAGTTCCTGGGAGCTCTGGGGCTACTGGTTGGTGTCTTTTAAGAAATTAAATTAATTTCTTCAATCTGTGTCATGGAATTTTGGAGACATAAAAATTTTCTTAGTATTTTCTAATAATATGTATTATACTTTCATTGCCTGTAGAATCAACATTTTTAAGGGCAAGTTTTTCCTATTATTGGTACTCTTGTACATCTATATAATATAATATCCTCATATCATCTCCTCTATTTCTCTGATTCAATTCTCCCCATCTCTGTCCTAACTAATCTCCCTCCCAACCAATCTCCCTTTCAACAAATTTCCCTCCCAATTTCATGTTTTAGTTCTTTTAAACTTCTTTTGATATTATTTTGATATATTAAATACAGTTAGTATTTTCTTTAGGTGAATAGGTATGAGAGCATACACTGGAACATGAGAAACCTACCAGTGACTATACCCTCAAAATTAATGTTCCATCCTCCACTGTCAACTCTCAATATCCTGTAGATAATAGGGAGGGCCTAAAGAGTGCTTTCTCTACCTATGCTGGAATTTTGTCAGGCTTTATGTTGTGTAGACATTGTACAGATAACCCTTAACTACTGTAAGTTCAAATTGAGATATCTGTCTCATGTAAATAAGATAGTACTTCACAGCACTCCACCCCATCCTCCAGTGTTTTGAATCTTTCTGACTTCTTATTCATTATGTTTCCTGACTCCTGGTGTGGGCTTGATTAAGCTGACACATTCAGGAATGAGAACTCCTTTTCTTACACTTAGCACTTTTTCCAGCTGTGTGTCTCTGCAGTGACTGTTCTCTACTGCAACAAGAACCTTCTCTGAAGAAGTTTGAAAGCTGCCCAATATATGGGTGTAAATAGTAATTTTATTCACCAGATGTAATTGTCATTTCCAAGGCTTACTGCTGAATGAACTCACTTCTTCTAGTTTGTGAACTATACAACTAAACGGAAGAACTGGTAAAATTGAGCAGACTCAAACATTGGGTAAATTCAGAATTGAGAACAGCAGGCTTGGGGCTTCTCTCTGCCAAGCTCTACTTGTTCTGGAACATGTAACATGGACACTCCCCTAAGACGGCTGAGACAATCAGTCATTTAGGGACAACACTTTATGCTAGGTCCTGCATGGCTGTGTAAGAAGAGGTGTGGCCCAGTCCTGCCCCTGAAGCTTCACCAGGCCTTTGATATTCACATGCACTGATGGTTGTTTTTGTCCTCAGACTGATCTTCCATCCATTCTATTTTACTTTTAGTCTCTTTCTGGAGAACATACTTCCCCCATTACTCAGAGATAATCACTCCATAATAAATGAAACAGATTCAGTTCTCAGGAATGAGGAATGGAGGTGGTCATTAAGCTGTGGAGGACTAGAAACTGGTCTTCCACTTGGCATTTTAGGGCCATAGGAAGGACTTACATAATATAGCCATAGAGGCCATAAAAGCCTACATGATCTTTTGTAGAATTGTTCATTGCCAGACTTGGCCCTCAATTTAGAATTATGAGGAGATACTGAGAGACCAAACCTACTCCATCTTGGGACCAGTCTCCATGTTAAAGAACTGAAAAAAAAAAAAAAAAAAGCCAGAGAACTTGACCTGTAACAGAACCCACGCTTGCACCTATGTACCAGGAAGGACCCCACGGCTTATCCTTGGCCAGAGTTACTCCCTAGCTACTTCCTAGCAAGAGTTAATCAAAGATTAGCCTGATTAGTTCAGATGTACTTTCAGCTTATGATTGTATACATTCCTGCTTATAGTCATTTTATTATATGCTTGCGATACTGGACACCCCCTCCCTAACTCTCTCACTTGCTCCAATTTTACAATAAAAACTTATCCTGTTGAGGATTTAGGGCTGCTTTGCCTTCTTGTCCTGCTGTGTCAAGGTTGGGTTGGAGGAGAACAAAAGCCCAGGCTTGTAATAAAGATATCCTAATGCTATTGTATCAGAAAAAACTCCTTGGTGGTCTTTTGGGGTTCATGACCACTTCCTAGCACAACAATACATGTACACTCTGGTCAAATGAATGTTTGATTAATTAGCCACGGTGAACTTGAGGACATCAAGGTAGAGAGTTCAAGTGGTCTCAACTTTATAAAATATATGTAAATTTAAGGATATATAAAAATATTAATCATGATCAAAGCATGGGTAGGAAAAGAAGAAAGGATCTGTAGAAAACAAGCAAATGATAGATGAGTTTATTTTTATAGGAGAAAGGCTTGTATATGATCTAGAAATAAATAATATTAGGAGAATAAATGAGGCTATGAAATTGCTAGGAGAGGAAACAAAAATGTGAGAATTAAAAGACGATATACAAGTATATAAAAAGTTAATGCTCTGTTTTTTTAGCTACTAGATGGCAATGCCTAGAGAGATATTCAGAAAGCTAAGTGCTTTACTTGTATAAAATTTTTTTAAAAAATTTAAGAAATTATTTTAACTTTAGTAGTTTGTTACCTTTCTGCTCTTACATGAAATGACTTAGTAAAGAGTGTTGACTGCTATACCAGGAAACCGCAAGAGCTGTGCCCAGTTACCTGTGAAGAACAGACTGTATAAAACCTATAAGGAAATTTGTTTTTGCTTCGTGTATAGTTTTTGTTTTAAGGAAGCAGGGCTTGGAACTAAGGATGCACTATTTATAAAATATATATATAAATTTATATATAAATTTAAGGATTAATAAAAATATTATTAATTACCAAAGCATTGATGATGTAGCTTTAGTAAGTAAAAGACTGAGTTCAGGCTCTCTGGTATGGAGAAAGCAAAAGAATGAAAAGGAAGAAGGCAAAAGAGTGAGAACGAAGAAAGGAGAAGGAAGAAATGAGAAGGAGGAGGAATGATGAGAATCCTCAGGCAAAGAGAGAGCATTTGAACGTAGAGCTTATATCCACTAATGACTCTGAACCAT
Source organism: Mus pahari (assembly GCF_900095145.1). Classification (NCBI taxonomy): domain Eukaryota; kingdom Metazoa; phylum Chordata; class Mammalia; order Rodentia; family Muridae; genus Mus; species Mus pahari. The sequence goes on along the minus strand of NW_018392098.1, from coordinate 15,512 downwards.
TATTGAAGCAGCAGTAAGCCCATTACCTGCCTTTCTCAGAACCATCCTCAAGATGAGGCTTGACCTTAGTAACTTGAACTCCCTGCCTATGCAAATAGAGCATCTTTAATATCTCAGACTGAGCCAATGTGAAGCTTCTACCTCTGGATCCCACTCTACTCTCAAAATGTTTACACTGTCTTTATCTACATGGAATAAAGTGCATGAGTTATTTCACAAAGAATCATCTGTGAGTGGCTGTTTTATTGAGCTGTCACACCCTGGTGAAGTGTTTTTTCTCCTGAAGCTTGGATCTCTGGAGCTTAGATCTGCCCACCAGGTCATGCCCTATCTTTCCCACCCCCAATATGGCTCTCGGTTGCCCACAGCTACTAATCTCCCTTCACTGTTAATCATAGTTACTTCCAGCATACCACTTGCTTAGAGGCTCTGGCTGTGGTTCTCAGCACCTTGCTGCTGTTCCACTGCCACCACTGGCATTGGTACTGCTATGGTAGACACCCTGGCTACCTGCCCTGCATTGTTTTCCCTTTAGAAAGTTGTAACAGTTTGGAAATTCTTGCCGGACCAGAGTCCTGCAGAAACTTTCCTTCCTAGTAGGTCCAGAGATGCTGGAACACTTCCCTTCTGTTTCCAAGGAGAATAACACCTGGAGACCCTTATCACAGACTGCATCTGCCTTCCTAAGCAGCCCTAACACCCCCACTAGTGAGGCAGATAGGCAGTATTACACTAGTTCTTTCTGAAGTCTGATAGGTTCAATTCAGTTGTTCTGAACCAAACTCTTCTCCAAGCTTACTGATTCAATCTGGCTTTGCTCAACTTCTCACTGTATTGTTCTGCTTGACCTCAAACTAATTCTGGCAATGTGTTATAATCTTTTGACTCTTTCTCCTTCTTGTTATCCTTCTATCTTCACCTGCAACCTGCCAACCTGCCCCTGTAAAACTGCCTTAAGAAAATCTATGAGCCTCGCTCTCCATCTCTCCATCACTCCATCTCTCTGACTCCCTTTCTCCCTCCATCTCCCTCCCTCCCTCTCTCCCTCCCCCTCTCTCCCTCTCCCCCCCTCTCTCTCCTATTGTTGCTGCTGCTCTCTTAAGTTGCCTCTCATCCCTCTGCTGTTCTTGTGTGAATTAGGAGGATCTTATCTCTGAATCATTCTGTCAAATCGTTTTCTCTGATTCATCATTTTGTCTGCCCTTCAATTAGATGTCACTTTCAAACATGGGTGCTTCCTTCTATAAACTAATCTTACTTACATTGTTTGGGATTAAAGATGTATATTAAAGGTATATCTACATTTCAGTTGAATCACAAAGACCTAGGACTTTGGATGTGATCCTTTGCCAGAGTAGCCATTTTGAAAGATTAAAATTCCACTATATATGAGCATAAGCATAAAGATTTATGAGGAATTTTAGACCTTAACTATTTACAACATGATAGTGGCATGTTCTACATAGGCCTGTGACCCATGTCCATGAGATTTTGATTAGGATTATATTACTAGGCATGGAATTATCTTTTGTTGAGGAGACTAAAAACCATTCAGAAAGTGATCAGTTATCTCACAGCAACAGTATTGGTACTATTATATCAGTAGGTATATCTTGCCTGATAGGTTGGTATTACACAATGCAGAGTATATCCCTTGTTGGTTTGTTGGTGTATTTTCTCCATAAGCAGCCTGCATGATAACTTCTCTCACAATTAAAGCTAGCAAGCAGTGGTGATGTTTCTTGGTCAGCTTGAGAAAGATTTTCTATTTTTATTAATTTTTTGAGATTACAATATAAAATATAACTACTTCTTTTTTATTATTATTAGATATTTTCTTGATTTAGACTTCAAAGGCTATCCCAAAAGTCCCCCTATACACTCCCCCTGCCCTGCTCCCCATCCCACTCACTCCCACTTCCTGGCCTTAGCATTCCCCTTTACTAGGGCATATAATCTTCTCAAGACCAAGGGCCCCTTCTCCCATTGATGGCCTACTAGGGCATCCTCTGCTACATAAGCAAATAGAGACACAAGTTCTGGGTACTGGTTAGTTCATATTGTTATTCCTACTATACAGTTGCAGACCCCTTTAGCTCCTTGGGTACTTTCTCTCGCTCCTTCAATGGGGGACCTGTGTTCATTCCAATAGATGATTGTGAGCATCCACTTCTGTATTTGCCAGGCACTGGCATAGCCTCACAAGAGACAGCTATATCATGGTCCTGTCAACAAAATCTAGCTGGCATATGCAATAAGGTCTAGGTTTGGTGGTTATTTATGGGATGGATTCCCAGGTGGGGCAGTCTCTGTATGAACATTCCTTCTGTCTCAGCTCCAAACTTTGTCTCTGTAACTCCTTCCATGAGTATTTTGTTCCCCATTCTAAGGAGGGAAGAAGTATCCACACTCTGGTGTTCCTTCTTCTTGAGTTTCATGTGTTTTTCACATTGTATATTGGGTATTCTAAGTTTCTGGGCTAATATTCACTTATCAGTGAGTGCATATCATGTGTGTTCTTTTGTGANTGGGTTACCTTACTCAGGATGATATCCTCCAGATCCATCCATTTGCCTAAGAATTTCATAAATTCATTGTTTTTAATAGCATAGTAGTACTCTATTGTGTAAATGTACCACCACATTTTCTGTATCCATTCCTCTGTTGAGGGACATCTGGGTTCTTTCCAGCTTCTGGCTACTATAAATAAGGCTACTATGAACATAGTGGAGCATGTGTCCTTATTACAAGTTGGAACACCTTCTGGGTATATGCCCAGGAGAGGTATTGATGGACCTGCTGGTACTACTATGTCCAATTTTCTGAGGAACTGCCAGACTGATTTCCAGAGTGATTGTACCAGCCTGCAATCCCATCAGCAATGGAGGAATGTTCCTCTTTCTCCACATCCTCGCCAGCATCTGCTGTCACCTGAATATTTTATTTTAGCTATTCTGACTGGTGTGAGGTGGAATCTCAGGGTTGTTTTGATTTGCATGTTCCTGATGATTAAGGATGTTGAACAATTTTTCAGGTGCTCCTCAGCCATTCGGTATTCCTCAATTAAGAATTATTGGTTTAGCTCTGTACCCCATTTTTAATGGGGTTATTTGATCTTCTGGATTCCAGCTTCTTCAGTTTATTTTTATATATTGTATATTAGTCCCCTATCAGACTTAGGATTGGTAAAGATCCTTTCCCAATCTTTTGGTGGTCTTTTAGTCTTATTGAAAGTGTCTTTTGCCTTATAAAAGCTTTGTAATTTTATGACGTCACATTTGTCGATTCTCAATCTTATAGCACAAGACATTGCTGTTCTGTTCAGAAAATTTTTCCCCCTGTGGCCATATCTTCGAGGCTTTTCCCTCTCTTTCTCCTATAGCCAAAATCAAACTAAATGGAGAGACACTTGAAGCGATCCCACTAAAATCTGGTACTAGACATGGCTGCCCACTTTCTCCCTACCTATTCAATACAGTACTTGAAGTTTCTGTGTCTCTGGTTTTATGTGGAGTTCCTTGATCCACTTGGACATGAGGTTTGTACAAGGAGATAAGAATGGATCAATTCTCATTTTTCTACATGATAATCATCAGTTGGGCCAGCACCATTTGTGGAAAATGCTGTCTTTTTTTCCACTGGATGATTTTAGCTCCTTTGTTGAAGATCAAGTGACCATAGGTGTGTGGGTTAATCTCTAGGTCTTCAATTCTGTTCCATTGTTCTACCTTTCTGTTGCTGTACCAGTTCCATGCAGTTTTTATGACAGCTTGAGGTCAGGCATGGTGATTCCCTGATAGGTTTAGTGCAGAGTTCTATCATACCTTCAAAGAAGACCTAATTCCAATTCTCCTCAAACTATTCCACAAAATAGAAATAGAAGGTACTCTACACAGTTTATGTATAGATACATATCTATGAAGCCACAATTACTCGGATACCTAAACCACATAAAGATCAAACAAAGAAAGAGATTTTCAGACCAATTACCCCTATGAATATTGATGCAAAAAATACTCAATAAAATTCTTGCAAACCAAATGCATGAACACATCAAAATGATCATCCATCCATTAGGCTTCATCCCAGGGATGCAGGGAAGGTTTAATATTAGGAAATCCATCAAAATAATCCACTATATAAAAGAAACTCAAAGACAAACCACACGGTCATCTCATTAGATGCTGAGAAAGCATTTCACAAAATCTAACACCCATTCATGATAAAAGTCTTGGAAAGATCACGAATTCAAGGCCCATACCTAAACATAATAAAAGCAATATATAGCAAACCAGTAGTCAACATCAAACTAAATGGAGAGAAACTTGAAGCAATCCCACTAAATTCAGGTACTAGACAGGGCTGCCCACTTTCTCCCTACCTATTCAACTTATAGTCCTAGCCAGAGCAATTAGACAACAAAAGGAGATCAAGGGGATACAAATTGGAAAGGAAGAAGTCAAAATATCACTATTTGCAGATGAGATGATAGTATTTATATTACCCTAAAATTTCCACCAGAGAACTTTTAAACCTAATAAACATCTTCAATGCAGTAGCTGGATATAAAATTAACTCAAACAAATCAGTGAGTGGCCTTTCTCTACAAAAATAATAAACAGGCTAAGAAAGAAATTAGGGAAACAACACCATTCAAAATAGTCACAAATAATACAAAATACCTTCATGTGACTCTAACTAAGAAAGTGAAAGATCTGTATGATAAGAACTTCAAGTCTCTGAAGAAAGAAATAGAAGAAGATCTCAGAAGATGGAAAGAATTCCCATGCTCATGGATTGGCAGGATTAATATAGTCAAACATGGGCATCTTGCTGAAAGCAATCTACATATTCAATGCAATCCCCATCAAAATTCCAACTCAATTCTTCAATGAGTTAGAAAGGGCAATTTGCAAATTCATCTGGAATAACAAAAAAACCTAGGATAGGAAAAACTATTCTTAACAATATAAAAACCTATGGTGTAATCACAATATAACTACTTTAAGACCTTCGTCCCTTTCCTCTTGAAAAACCCTCCTGTAAATCCTTCCTTTTGCTATCCTATTTCAAATTAGGGCCTTTTTATGTCCTGCAGCCAAAGTATATGTTGTCTTCAACATTAGGTTCTTACCATGTAGTTACAGAAATAACTAATGACAATGGCTACAGCCTATGATTATTTCAAGACCTCTTGAGCTTTTCTAATAAATACACATAATCACTATTGACAGAATATTTTGATTTATAGATTATGGACTTATATCTTCTCCATTCTTTTTTTCCCTAGGTATCAGGTATACTTTTATTGATTACTTATGTGGGATATATTTTTAGTTCATCATTCATTAAAACAATGGGTTCTGATTTTATTTATTTTCCTTATCAATATCTTCAATTTTATTAATTTTTAACTTAATGTGCAACTTTTTTGTGTTTTTGAATTTATATATGTTTCTTTCTAATTTTCTAAGGTATATGTACCATAGCTGGTTTACATCCATGGGAGTCCTGCTGTTTTCTGTAGAGAAATAAAAAAGTAGTGGACAGGAGGTATAGGTATATGTGTGTGGAACTTGAAGGAGAGGATTGAGGGGAAACTGAGGTTAGAACATAAAAATAATGAACATCAACAACAAAACTAATTTCCTAATGTAGGAAGAAATGTATGTGCCTTGTGTCTAGTGCTGTAAATTTCCCTTCATTTATTACTTTTATTATAACTCTAATACTTCAATGCACAAATTTTCATTCTGTACACTATAACATGATTTTAAAAACATTCCATCAAGAGTATTTGGACCTAGATATTCTTTAGAAATATGTTATTTATTCTCCAAGTGTTAGGTCATTTTTATGAAAATATTTAATTATCAATTTCTAGTTCACTTCCATTATAGTCTTCATATTTTATGATGTCTATTTCTTTAAATGTTATTTTGCTAAAGATATAATATGGTATGTGAATATGTGTTTTCCATGTGAGCTTAAAAGGGTGCTGCTTTCTTTTTTGTGTATTATGTAATAGTCATACATATCTTGCAAATTGATGGTAACATTCAACTTCACATATTGGTTATCTGCCTTTTGGATCTATCAAATATTCATAGAATAGTATTGTAATTTTCAATTGTAAGAATGAATTCTTTGCCATGACTAATTTTAGTTAATAGTGTTTTCAGTATATAAGCAGTAAGAATTATTACGGCATCTTGAGGAAATAACCCCTGTATCATTATATTATGCACCTTCTTTACAATAACTTTCTTCCATCTATGATCTGCTTAGATCCTACATATGCCTACTGGCACAATTCTAGCAAGGCAAGGACTGGGGCTATGTTTTACCATTCCTTTATTTTCAATATACTTTTATCTTCATGTTTAAGATAAATTCTTATAGCCAACATACAATTTAGTTTTGTTTTGTCTAATCTTTTCTGTTACTTCTCAAATCTCAGTTGGCATATTTAGGCAATCACTGACATTTAAGGTTTTACTTTCTCTTTCAAGTGTTTAATAATCACTTTTATACAATTTAGTTATTATTAAAATATAAGAATATTTGAACAAGGTGTTGTCTTATAAATCTACTGAGAATAGAGTGTAAAAGATCTTTTTTTAACCTTCATTCTTTCTGTAAAACTAGACCTTTGTGTAGATCTGAGGTTTTGACTTACACAATTATTTTTCACAAAAGGAAACCATTTGCATTATTCCAAGGACACTGATAAAAAAAAACTTTTGATTTTATTTTCAGTCTTTTGTTCTTTGTTTAGAAATAAATTTTTGATAGACATAGGTCTGTAGATTGTTTCTTGTTTCTGTTTAATGGAAAGTATATCTTACTTTACTCTGTCATATCTCTGCTTACATTACCCATTTAATTTTACTTATTATCTACTTTTACCATTATGTCCCTTAGCATATTCATCATAGGTGCTATACTTCCATTTGGTATTAGTGCTTAGTTTTTTGCTTCAATCTCTTTGTCTCCTAGTTTGTTATATTGTATATAATGTCTTAATAGTAACTAAGTTAATTAGGTGATTAGTGTGCAGTATTAAAATCTTCATTCATAAAAGACTGTTTACTGAAACTGTAGATGATAGAGGCTTAAGCCTTTGCTGATGTTCTTAGATTTATACTTCCTATTTCTTAGACATGCAGTTATTTCCATAGTGTTGTTCTGTTTAATTGAGGAGCACTCTTGTGTTAGAAAAGTGTTAGGTGAGGAGAATCCTTGTATAACCTCATGATGGGGCTACAGAATCTCAGTGAGCCTCTGCCACTTGGATATTCCTTGAGGGCTTCTCATGCTTTTTCCAATTTAAAAGAAGAAAGTCAAGAGAGTGTGCAATGCCATATTTCATATCTCTGCTTGTAAGAAAGGTCTGGAGTTTCATATTTTACTTCCTGGGGGTCATTTAGGCTCTTCTGCAATACGGGAAACACAGGGTCTGATGAACAGTTTCTTTTTTCAGCAGGTAGGTTTTATGTTGAAGAACAAATTCCATGTACATCACAATAGCTTCAAAAATCTCTCTTTCTCAATGTACTTTCAGTACAAAAAAAAATTTTATCTAATCCTTAGTCTATATTGTTAAAAAAATATACCAGAATTCATGAGTGTAAAGTTAAGAAAAGTTTATGCACCATTAAATACTGGAAGTATTTAAACACTGAAGTTCTTAGTTCTCAGGCGAGTTTCTAGTGATGACTAAGCAGTTATACTGATATTGCCAATGACAATTGCTTCTCTTTCCTAGCTTCTATTACAGAGGCTTATTATTCTTTCTGTTTTCTAGTATATTTGTCCAAGTTTTGTGACCCATAATTTGCCTTGTGATCTTGCTTATTTATTAATCCAAGAAAAATACTGATTGTGAGTTGATTAGCATCCTCTCTTGTGAACATTGGTATGATAATCTAGTAGATTATTTTTTCAGAAAATATCAGTTTTTAAATGCAGCCTTTAATTTTATGCCATATTTCTCCTCCATAAACTGTTTATATATAACATGGTAACTTTATAGGATAAACATGACAGCAAAAATTAATTTGAGTCAACATAATATCTTATATAATATATGTTGTTTAAAAACTGATATCTTGCATTTGGCATATAGAATGTTAGTATCAAATGATAGATTACTAATTTCATAATCTGTTCATTATAATCAAACCAACTGCCTTGGGGTATAAGGTTACATGCCTTGATCACTACCACCAGGAGGTCAGGATCTTTGAAGAACCATAACATATTTTCAGTCATATTTTGTCTTTCAGAACTTTATGTGCTTCTAGACCTATATATTTCAAAAGATAATTGCCATTCTAAATATTCTTTTCAGTATATTCCTTGGAAATATCTAGAAAGTATCCAATTCTTGTCATCTTAGCCACTCCAACCTGATTATGGGACATTTTTATTATTAATAATCCTTCCATTTGTTTACATCTCAAATGATATCCCACTTCCTGGTTATCCTTCCACCAACACCTCATTCCACACAACCCCTTCCCCTCCCATTTTCCTATATGAGTGTGCTCCCCCACCCACCCCTTCCATCCCACCATTCCAGCATCCCCCTACACTGGGGCATCAAACCTCCCTGGAACCAAAGGCCTCCCCTCCCATTGCTGTCAGGCAAGACCATCCTCTACTACATATATATATATATATATATATATATATATATATATATATATATATATATATATATGGAGCCATAGATTCCTCCAGGTACACTCCTTGGTTGGTGGTCCAGTCTCTCGGGATTACTGGGTGGTTAGGCCAGTCTATGCTGTTCTTCCAATGGGGTTGCAATCACTCTCTGATCTTCCAGTCATTCTGTCAGCTCCCCCACCAGGTTCTCTGAGCTCATTCTGATGGTTGGCTCCAAGCATCCACATCTGCATTGATCAGTTGTTAGCTGGACCTCTCAAGGAACCGCCACTCAAGGTTCCTGTCAACAAGAGCCTCTTGATAGTGTCAGGTTTTCATTTCTGGGTTAAAAATATTGATATGGGTAGGTGGCCCCATCCCTCAACTGGGAGCCATGCCTATCTACTGGAGGTGATCTCTACAGGTTCTATCTCTCCCTTCTTTGTGGAACACTTGGGGAATAGGAGTTAAGTCTAATCACTGGGAAAATTATAACTTTGTGCATCACTCTTTGAAGTAAAATGGAATCACCTGGCCTGGCACATTTGTTATAAACATGGCACTATGTGTACAAACATAATTGGAGCAATAAAAATATAAGGAAAGCATATTACTCTTAAATTTTTATTTTTTGAGAATTTTATATTTGAATGTTGTATTTCTATAATTTCCCCTCCCTACTTCCATCCAAATTCACCCTAGCTTCCACCACTTCTCAAATTTGTAGCTCTATTTTAATCATTATTTTTATATATGTATATACATATATATGCATATAAGTATACATTTATAAGTACAACCTTCTAAATTAATTTAGTGTTGTTCACGTGTGTGCATGTGTGTGCATGTGTGTGGGCATGTGTGTATATGTGTGTGCATGTGTGTGTATGTGTGTACATGTGTGTATATTTGTGTTTCTAGCTGATTGCTTAGGATTGGTTAATCAGGCATATAACCACTTGAAAAGACTGAGTCTCCCTATCTAAGCAGCAATTACTTGCCTGTAGCATTTTATGTAGGGAAGTGCCATATAAGATTATCCCTGTGTATGTTGGCAGGTCATTTAGTATTGTCATATTTCAAAGCATGTTTTAGCAACCACATTGTTGATATTTCATGAGTGTAGCTTCCCTGCCATATGAAGAAGACATTCTCTCTTGATCCTCTGACTTTTATGTGATGTTCTCTGAATCTTTAACAGTAGGAGTTCTACAAAATCAGATGTAATCAAATTATGTCTTTTTTCCCCATTTCTCTGTTTTGGTCCCTCAATTTTTTTTTTTCAGAAATTTTAAAAGACTTTACCTCTTCATTGTATCATGTCTAGGTTTCAGGTCAATAGTTTTATGGTGAAAGCTGGCATTTTTTTAAAGTTAGGTATACAGCAAAAGCCACCTTCCTTCCTTGAAGTCATTTGCATGACTTCATTCATGACAGATAGAGTGACCATTATGGAATGGAGAAGAATATTCATGCCAGATTACTGAAAAACTGAATTTCTATCAGAGCAAGCAGTGGTCTGATATACCTACCTGTCAGATTCTCAGTGTAGTGAGAATATGGACAAAGATATGGTCTTCTTTATCTTGTAAGGTTTGTGGCTGCTTCAGTTGCTTCTCACATAGAACTCCCTTGATTTGTGATTAAAGGACCTCTCTAGTATCTGAAATTCTGAGTTTTGACTAACTACATCTCTTACCAAAAATGGGTCAGGTACCCAATCTAGATGTGAGGTGAGGAACCCGAATTAAAAAACATTCGCCTGTCACCAATCATTATGTCCTTTCTGTATTAATCAGGCTTTGTCTCTATACATTTCTTGTTCAGACAATATTGACATTATACAAGGATAAGCAGGACTGGGTGATGACTCAAAACTGAACTTTTGAAAGTAGATATAATATTGAACAAGATACTCTAAGAGTTAGCATACTTTGACTTGTTCCACTCTCATGTGTGTCCTCGTGTCTCTTTTTGTATTGATCTAGTTAAAACTTTAAGCACCATATTCAATAGGAATGGAGAAAATGAACACCTTTGTTTGAATACTGATTATAGTGGAAATGAATATCATTTTCTTTGGTAAAACAACTCCTCTTCCTTTCTTTCCTTTCTTCCCTCCCTTTCTTTTTTCTCTCATAACTCGATTCAATCACTTGGGCTTATCAAAGACAGATCAGCACAGACAGATCAGCACTTTAACACTGACGTACATCCTAAGCCCATTCTTGTTTTCAATAATTTCTTTGTATTTTAAGTTGCTTTATTATTATGTAGTTGTTTTTTATATAAATCAGTTGAATCATTTTTCTGGGATTAATCAGACACGGTGATAATAATCAATGAATTAGTAACAGAAAGAGAAAAGGAAAAGAAGATGGAAAACATTCTTATCAGAATATAATGTATGAAAAGTATGGAAAAATTTAATGCTAGATAATGTGAGTCTTGATGTGTTCATATGCAAATCAGAGTGAAACATAGAAGAGTAATTGAATTTACTCATTCCTGAAACATATAGGAACAACAAAGCTGATTTTCTGATGTTGAATGAATAATGTACAAAATAGAGTATTACAGATAAATGCTCTTGGGATCCTAAAATTATAATCAATTGTTGTATACAGCATAAAATGTAAGATTTTCAAAAGATGAAAAACAAAAAGACAGGAAAAGCTGCAGTTCTCCCGTGAGAGGGCCTTTGTATTAGAGCCAGCCTTTGCTCAGCAGTGGAAGACTCCAACTTCTCTGTCTGTACTCTTCAGGGATGAATCATGTGGCAGTGGAAAATGCGTTCGGGCTAGACCAGCAGTTTGCTGGCCTAGACCTGAACTCTTCAGATAATCAGACTGGAGGAAGTACAGCAAGCAAAGGGCGCTATATCTCTCCTCATTTAAGGAACACAGAAGCTACTAAAGGATTCTATGACAAAGACAGTTCAGGGTGGAGTTCTAGTCAAGATAAGGATGCATACAGCAGTTTTGGGTCACAGGGTGATTCGAGAGCGAAGTCTAGCTTCAATGGAGATCGTGGAAGTGGATCAAAGGGAAGGTTTGATAATCATGGACGGGGAGATTATGATGGCATTGGCAGCCATGGAGATAGAAGTGGCATTGGCAAATTTAAAAGAGGTGGAAATAGTCGCTGGTGTGACAAATCAGATGAATATGACTGGTCAAATCCACTCCCACCAAGTGAACGCTTGGAACAGGATCTCTGGCAGCAATACTTGAATTAATTTTGAGAAATATGATGATATTCCAGTCGAAGCAACAGGCAACAACTGTCCTCCACACATTGAAAGTTTCAGTGATGTCGAGATGGGAGAAATTATTATGGGAAACATTGAGCTTAATTGTTATACTCACCCAACTCCAGTGCAGAAGCATGCTATTCATATTATCAAAGAGTAAAAAGACTTGATGGCTTGTGCTCAAACAGGCTCTGGAAAAACTGCAACATTTCTCTTGCCCATCTTGAGTCAGATTTATGCTGATGGTCCAGGAGAAGCTCTGAGGGCTATGAAGGAAAAAGGAAGATATGGGCTTTGTAAACAGTATCCAATCTCCTTGATACTGGCAACAACGAGATAATTGGCAGTACAGATCTATGAGGAAGCCAGAAAATTCTCATACCAGTCTAGAGTCCGTCCTTACATGGTTTATGCCGGTGCTGAAATTGGTCAGCAGATTCGAGACTTAGAACGTGGATGCTACTTGTTAGTAGCTACTCCAGGACGTCTAGTGGGCATGATGGAGAGAGGGAAGATTGAGTTAGACTTCTGCAAATACCTGGTGTTAGATGAAGCTGACCGGATGTTAGATATGGGGTTTGAACCTCAGATACAAAGAATAGTTGAACAAGACACTATTCCTCCAAAAGGTGTCCTCCAAACTGTGATGTTTAGTGTTACTTTTCCTAAGGAAATACAGATGCTGGCCCTTGATTTTTTTAGATGAGTACATATTTCTGGCTGTAGGAAGAGTTAGGTCTACTTCAGAGAACATCACACAAAAAGTGGTTTGGGTGGAGGAGATAGACAAAAGGTCATTTCTGCTTGACCTTCTAAATGCAACAGGAAAGGATTCCCTTACTCTAGTGTTTGTGGAGACCAAAAAGGGGGCAGATTCACTGGAGGATTTCTTATACTATGCTTGTACCAGTATCCATGGAGACCATTTTCAGAGAGATAGGGAAGAGGCCCTTCACCAGTTCCGCTCAGGAAAAGGCCCAATTCTAGTGGCTACAGCAGTAGCAGCAAGAGGACTGCATTCCAAGGTGATGCATGTTCTTAATTTTGACCTGCCTAGTGATATCAAAGAATATGTGCATCACATAAGCTGTACAGGGCATGTGGGAAACCTTGGTCTTGCCACCTCATTCTTTAATGAAAGGAATATAAATATCACTAAGGGCTTGTTGAAGCAAAACAAGAAGTGACATCTTGGTTAGAAAGCATGGCTTTTGAACATCACTACAAGGGTAGCAGTCGTGGACATTCTAAGAGCAGTCGATTTAGTGGAGAGTTTGGTGCCAGAGACTATCAACAGAGTAGTGGTGCCAGCAGTTCCAGCTTCAGCAGCAGCCATGCAAGGAGCAGTCAAAATGGTGGAGGTGGCCATGGCAGCAGCAGTGGATTTGGTGGAGGTGGCTACGGAGGCTTTTACAACAGTGATGGATATGGAGGAAATTATAACTCCCAGGGGGTTGACTGGTGGGGTAACTGAGCCTGCTTTGTAGTAGGTCACACTGCCAAACAAGCTAATATGGAAACCACATGTATCTTAGCCAGACTATACCTTGTGTAGCTTCAAGAACTCGCAGTACATTACCAGCTATGATTCTCCACAGAATTTTTTTTTTTTTAAGGGAGCTCAAGGTCACAAGCAAAGATGAAAGGAACAATAAGCAGCCCTGTTCTGAAGGTGGTTTGAAGACTTTATTGCTGTAGTTTGAATTAACTTCCCTCCGGCCTACCCCTATCTCAAACTGCATTTATAATTTTGTGACTGAGGATCATTTGTTAATGTACTGTGCCTTTTTTTTTTTTTTTTTTTTTTTTTTTGAGACAGGGTTTCTCTATATAGCCCTGGCTGTTCTGGAACTCACTTTGTAGACCAGGCTGGCCTCAAACTCAGAAATCCACTTGCCTCTGCCTCCTGAGTGCTGGGATCAAAGGCTTGTGCCACCATACCTGGCTTGTACTGTGACTTTAACTTTAGACAACTTTTTTTACAGGAGGGAGCAGGTAGGAGGTCTTCAGGAAATGCTATCTCTGTAGAATCTAGGTGCTTATCAGCAGGGTGCAGCCTCTGCCCTGAGGCTATTGTTCAGCAGGGCAGTGGTAGGCATAAACAAGATAACAGCCTGGCAGGAAATCACCCAGGTGGTGTAGAACAGTGGCTGCAAAGGTCTGGGAGGCTCCAACAGTTTTTGACAAAATAAATTTACTGAACTTGGGCTAAAATCAAACCTTGGCACACAAACCTTGTGATACAACTTAACAGGACTCATCAATTCATCCATAAATAATATAAGGAAAGACTCAAGTGGTAGGTAGCCTGTCTTAAGGCTTTTGATACTTGCAGATTGGGGGAAAACAAACAACAAATGTCTTGAAGCATATTAATGGAATTAGTTTCTAATGTGGCAAACTGTATTAAGTTAAAAGTTCTGATTTGGCCTCCTCCGAGCGGAGGAGGGCCATCGCCTCCTCCTGCGAGGAGAAGGGGGGGCGGAGCCCGGCTCAGGTGAGGCGACCCTATCAGCTAGAGTGGCCTGGGCGCACGCGCGGGGCGCGCTCATGTGCAGGCGGATGAGCACCGGGAGCGCACTGAGGCATCGGGGAGCGCGCAGCCATACCGGGCCCGCCTGTCCAGCCTGTCTTACTGCTAGGGGTATTGTTACCCTTCGCCTCGGCGGGGCCAGGCGGGTGGTAGCTCAGTTCTTGTGCGCAGGCGTCCCCTGTTTCCCGACGCCTGGCTGGCTGGCTGTGCGGGGTGGGGCAGGGACTGGTGCCCTGCAGATCTGCTGGACATGGAGCCTCTCAGGATGCTGTGGGAACCCGCGCTCGGGATCTGTATCCTGGCAAGATGAGCCGAGGAGCGGCTGCCCTGCCGGATGGAGGCGAGTGGCTCTCTTGCTCCTGTCCTGGGTTCTCCTGAACGAGGAGGTTTCGTTTCATCAGAGCAAGGCCATAAACTGTCTGGGTCTGGAGCCAGAGGCCGACAACAGGGGTGGAGTCAGCGTTTGGGAATGCCCCAACTTGTTAGACAAAAGTGTTTAGTAGGCATTTATTGAATGGCCACTTCCAGGCTTCGTGCGAGGAGCTGTGGGGTGCGGTGGTAAGAGACAGTGGTCCCATCTTCCCCTGGAGGACTGACTGTTTTGCACATAAACAACAGTAGAAATAAAGGAGCGGGTTAAGGGTTTCTGCTTTGTTTTGTTTTTCTAAAGTGCCACATATTATGGTCAGTCTATGTCCGAGCATCGTGGCGAACACTGTAGGAACCACATTTTGGTTATTTTTATTTTTGGAGGAAATTTTTTGGGTCAAAGACTCAGCAAAGTCTTGATTACCTTAATAGTGTGATCTGAACCTAGGTAATTAAAATTAATAAAACTCGCAATTTTCAAGGACTGAAAGAAAAATATTTCCAAAATATGTTCTTGTACTGTTGAGTTGAATTTACATACATTTTAGGTTTTTAGAGATTGAAGGGAATACTGTGCCTTACTTGTTCGTGATTTGTCTTTGTATGACATGTTGTGCTTTATATGGTTTTAAAAAGTGGACCAGGCACTTGGTTAGTTTGCTAGAGATTTTTGCTTTCATTTGCTGAAAA
>NW_018392097.1:0-9649 GCF_900095145.1 Mus pahari | reverse complement strand
CCAAAAGGAGGTCAAAGGGATACAAATTTGAAAGGAAGAAGTCAAAATATCATTATTTGCAGATGATATGATAGTGTATATAAGTGACCCTAAAAATTCCNCCAGAGAACTCCTAAATCTGATAAACAGCTTCAGTGCAGTAGCTGGATATAAAATTAACTCAAACAAATCAATGGCCTTTCTCTACACATAGGATAAACTGGCTGAGAAAGAAATTAGGGAAATAAAACCCTTCACAATAGTCACAAATAATTTAAAATACCTTGGTGTGATTCTAACTAAAGAAGTGAAAGATCTGTTTGAGAAGAACTTCAAATCTCTGAAGAAAGAAATCAAAGAAGATCTCAGAAGATGGAATGATCTCCCATGTTCATGTATTGGCAAGATCAATATAGTAAAAATGGCTATCTTGCTGAAAGCAATCTACTGATACAATGTAATCTCCATCAAAATTCCAACTCAATTCTTCAATGAATTAGAAAGGGCAATTTGCAAGTTCATCTGGAATAAAAATCTAAGATAGCTATTACTCTTCTCAATGATAAAAGTGTCTCTGGTTCAATCACCATGGCTGAATTAAAGCTGTACTACAGAGCAATTGTGATAAATTGGTTTAGCAACAGAAAGGAAGAGCAGTGGAAGAGAACTGAAGACACAGAAATGAACCCACACACCTATGGTCATATGATCTTTGACAAGGGAGCTAAAACCATCCAGTGGAAAAAAAAACTGCACTTTCAAAGAAATGGTGCTGGCACAACTGCTGGCTATCATGTAGAAGAATGGGAATTGATCCATTCTTATCTCCTTGTACTAAAGTCAAGTCTAAGGGTATCAAGGAACTCCACATGAAATCAGAGACACTGAAACTTATAGAGGAGAAAGCAGGGAAAAGCCTTGAAGATATGGGCACAGGGGAATAATTCCTGAATAGAACAGAAATGGCTTGTGCTGTAAGATTGAGAATTGACAAATGGAACCTCATAAAATTACAAAGGTTCTGTAAGGCAAAGACACAGTCAATGAGACAAAAAGGTCACCAACAGATTGGGAAAGGATCTTTACCAATCCTAAATCAGATAGGGGACTAATATCTAATATATATAAAAAACTCAAGAAGGTGGACTCCAGAAAATCAAATAACACCATTAAAAAATGGGGCACAGAGCTAAACAAAGATTTCTCAACTGAGGAATATCAAATGGCTGAAAAGCACCTTCTCCTCCCAATGCTCCTCACAATGATCTTCTCCACATTTCCTGCTCCCTATTTAAGAGGAAGAACCCCTGGGGTCATCTTCTAATGAGATCCCTCCAAGTCCTTTTGGCCCACCCCATTCCCAAAACCACACATCAAGTCACTGTAGGATTAGGCATATCCATTCCCACTGAAGCCTACCAAGGTTGCTCAATTAGGGAAACAGAATGCAGAGGATGGTGACAGATTCAGGGTCAGCAAGAACCTCAGATATTGGCAGAACTATGCAGGGCTGTGGGTGTGTGGGAAAGAGGGGGGAAAGAGAGAGCCTTCTTTCCAGAGTTCAAGTGCTCTGGACAAGTGGACATGGGAGGACTGCTGGACACTTTGCACATGGCTCCAGATGGGCGTCTGGCAGTGTTAGGACACTGGCCTCACAGTACAGGTGGTGGACAAGGGGTATCCCCAGGTACCAGGTTCTCAGTCTTCAGCATGCTAAGCTGGACATGGCAGAGGATCTGAGAACAGAATAGGGGCACCAAGGCAGCCCTCACCCTAGATATTGGAAGAGAGTGCAGGAAGTGAAGGGGCACTAGGCTGTTCCCACATAGGAGATAATCCTTCAGAGAAATTCTATAGTTTTAGAGCTTCATTGAAGAAAGGCAGGGGAAAAGAGAAAAAGTAGAAAGAGAGAGAGCAGCCTAGGCCACATAGAGTGAGGGGGAAGGGAAAGAGAGAGAGAAGGATGGCTAGAGATTAAGAACACTTAAAGAGAGTGAGGATGGGCCAAATAGCCCCTCTTATAGTGGGCTTGCTATTTTTCTGTTGCTAGGTAACTGTGGGGAGGAAGAAATCCAGAAGGTCAGAAGCTTGGGTCATCTTCTACGTGATTGTTAGCCAAGTGCTTCTCCTGTGGGAGCTATGGAGGTGATAACTTTGACAGGAGCCAGGGGTCCAAGAGACATGAAGGAATGCTTTCCATCCCATGTAGGTTGAAATTACCAACCACCAGATCTAGACCTCAGCTCTACTGGAGACCAGGCTGTCTGTGCATAGCCCATTGCCCCACAGACCCACATGAAGACCAAGCTTCACTGCTGCTATGGACAACCAAGGTCCAGGTTATGCTCTTTGTTTGTTTGGTGTTTCAGTCTCTTGGAGTCACCACTACTGCCAAAAAATATGCCACAATACTCCCTGAGCTCAATCTGATATAGTGCTTTTAGTTTTTTTATAAATTTCAACATTTTAAGTAAAACTTATAGATCAAGGTCCGTTTTTATTTCTACTGGTTTCCTAAAATGATGTTGGGAGAAAAAGAATATGATCAAATGTTCCACACATTTTCAATGACTAAAAAACTTTTACTGAATTATATTCCGAAGAAAATCATTATATTGTAATTGGAGGACAATTTCCTGTTCACTATAGGACAATACCAACAAGCCACTCTGATGAGGAACCAGAATCACCCATGTGTGGGGGTAAGCCATTTTTAATTTTTTTCACAATAATATGAGTAGCCAGAAAAGAGTGGATACCTTTAGAGCCTAGATTTTAGTCGAAGTTCTCACTCTGCTACTATCTGACTTTACCTGAATTTATAGGGGGAGTGGGTTTCTATGGCAGGTTCTCAGAAAGTTTCTTCTCAGAGATTCTCTTGGACCAACAGAAGCAGTATCTAAAAGCTTGTTAGGAATATAGAACCAGAGGATGCAAACCACATCTTCAGAAGAGTATCCACACATTCCGAAGACCTCTGGTGGTGTGTGTGAACACTGAGGTTTGAGAAACACAGGTGCTGCACAGTGTGCTGCAGCTTCACTCTTGTTATAATCTCAAGTTCAAGTGTGCAGTCCGGGAATTCTGCTTTGTTTCTGAGGAAATGCTCACAATAGTTTTCTTACTGATGGGAAAAGTTCTGTCCCTACTGCTGTCTTCTGCAAGGTACCTTATAAAAAAAAATGGAATTCCTAATACTCAAATTTAGCAAATATTGTTAGAAAAAGAAATTTGGGACAATTCAAATATTTGCTAATACATGTATCTTACATACATACAAACACATACCAGTTAAACATAAAAATAATATCAGAAATTAAGAGAAAACATAAATAGCAACCTACAATTCCATTTGCATCACAAAACTGCATTTTTAGTTTTTCATATCCATTTTACCATCCTTTGAAAATCAATCTTTGACTGTCAATAGCATGAGGTTAGCACAGGTAATAATTATATTGGACATTGTAAAGTATACAGCCAAATTTTCCAAAATACTGTGTGGTTATTATAGCTATTTTGTCTGTTTCTTACGTCATTATATCTCTATTAATTACCACTCATTTCCTTTTACACATGTTATTATTGGAAGGAGCAATTTTCGGTATGGTTGCTAACAAAGTAAGATTTGTAAGGAGTCCCTAATTAATACTTTCTTAATCTCTCTAAAGATTTACATTTTTACAGTGAAAGAAATAAGAGGAAGTGAGTGATGCCTGGGATAATACAGCAGCAAATGATCACTTAGCCTTGGCTGTCATCTCTCTATCAAAATGTCCCAAAATAAATTTCCATGATTTGAATTACTTGATTAATTTTCAATATTTACTAGAACGTTGAAGATTTATTCTCAACAAAAGTTCAATGGGAAATGCATTAATACTGTGCTCTTGATATTGTTTTCTTTTGCTTTACAGGGATACGTCTTGCCATTAATCCTAGGGTGCCAGTAAATTACAATATAGACTAAGTTCACCTTGAAATTGGACAATTTCTCCTTATTCTGCCTTCTGCTGTGATTACAATTATGTACATCATATCCTAGGTTATTAAATATTTCAATATAAATTATTTGCTTCCTTGGAATAATTTTGAGGGTCTGGAAATATGGATCAGTAGTTAAGGCCACTGGTTGCTCTTCCAGAGGTCAATGGTTCAATTCCCTGTACCCATACTGAGCACATAACTGTCTGTAACATCCTTATAGAACATACGTGAAGGCAAAACACCCAAGTATATAAAATAAATCAATTATAAAAATGAATTAACTTTGTATGTCCTATGATAGAAATGTGTGAGAAGTAAAAAAGTCCTCTGGAAAAACTAACATCATCACTAATTTTAGGGACCTGCTTAATATTTCTAATTATGTTTTGTGGGAATAATCTTATTTTTATATTTTTAACATATTCCTTTGAATTAATTCTATATAATTCATTTCACCATTAACATTCCACAGCCCCCTTATTCACATACAAATCCAATGTCCTCAAAGTGTTTCACACTTTCTTCATGTAACACAAATTCTCCTACTGCTGGAATGCTATTCACTACACTTTCTATGGAGAATTCAGAAGCAGGTATGAATCTAATAAAATGTTAAATTCATTGTCATCATATACTTAGTAGTAACTACTTCATGAATTCAAGATTGGGTTTGGAGAAATTTAATTCAGAAATCAACAACTTTTGAAAAATAATAATTTCAGGTAATCATGGGTTGAATTACATAAAAGAAGGTTTATATTATTCTGAAAATATTAAAATGAAATGATACACATAAGCATACTTTAGTAAAGGTACACACAAGTTCAATTAAAAAATGTTTGAAGAAAAATGATATATAATGTGTAATAGTACTGTGGGAATCATAATAGAAACAAATGAATGAAGAAAACTCTCCTTAAACCTCCCCTATTTACTTTGAGATATATTCCTTGTGAATCGTTAAGTGGGCCCATCCCTTCCATGCAGTTTTAATCATTGTAAGATGCCTACTGCCCATTTTAATGCCTGTTCTAGTCACACTTCTGTATAATCTAACTAACAATGATTTTAAAAATTAGAAAATGTGGATGTTCCAACATTAAATAATGGCACATTCTCCACTTAGTTCATAGCAGCCTTATTTTTAATAGCCAGGAGCTGGAAAGAACCCAGATGTTCTTCAACAGAGGAATGGAAACAGAAATGTGGTGCATTTACACAATGGAGTACTACTCAGCTATTACAAATGATTAATTCACGAAATTCTTATCCAAGTGGATAGAACTAGAAAATATCATCCTGAGTGAGGTAATCCAATTGCAAAAGAACATACATGATATGCACTCACTAATAAGTGGAAATTCAGCCAAAAGCTCCAAATAACTAAGGTAAAATTCACAGACCACATGAAGTTCAAGAAGAAAGAAGGTCAAAGTGAGGATGCTTTGGTCCTTCTTAGAAGGAGAACAAAATACTCAAAGGAGCAAATATGGAGATAAAGTGTAGAGCAGAGACTGAAGGAAAGGCCATTCAGAGACTGTCCCACCCGGGGATTCATCCCATATACAGTTAACAAACTCAGACACTATTGAGGATACCATGAAGTTCACGTTGAAAGGAGCTTGATATGGCTGTCTACTGAGAAGTCCTGACAGAGCCTTACAAATACAGAGACTGGCTCTATAAATAACCTCTCCCTACTAGAGGGCATTTCGTCTAAGTTCCCTCCTTTTAATTCATGGGAGTCTCTCAGCTCCTAGGTCTCTGGTGCATTCTGGGTCATTTCTCCAACCTCCTAATTCCTGTAAATGCAATGGGCTTCAGTCCTTTTCCCTCACTGAATACCAGATCAGGATCCCCTTTCCCCATACCCTGGCCACTTCTGCTCCCAGGTCCCTCCCTTCCCACTTATGATTGCTTTCTTCTCTCTCAAGTGGGGCAAAGGTGTCCTCATTTAGACACTTCAGCTTGTAGAACTTTATGAGTTCTGTGGACTGTATCTTTGGTATTTTGTACTTTTATTTTTATTCTCTTTTGGCTAATATACACTTATTAGTGATAGCATACCATACATGCCCTTTTGGGTCTGAATTTTCTCACTCAGGATGATATTTTCTAGTTCCATCCATTTGCCTGCAAAACTCAGGATGTACTCATTCTTAATAACTGAGTAGTATTCCATTGTTTAAATGAACCACATTTTCTGTATCCATTACTAGGGCCTTTTACAAAATATGCTCTTATTCTTCACAGAAATGAAATATGTGTCTGAGAATAAACCATGATGTAGTGCCTCTAGTTTCCCACTTTGTTCTGTTCCCCATATACAATATTTAACTTGTAATCTAAGATCACTACTTGGATTCCAAAATATCAGCTTCATGTTAGACAAAGGACATTCATGTCCCTTCAGTTTAGGATGAGTCCTGGATATTGTATACAATTTGACATAAACTCCAGAACTTTTGTCTTAAGAGTTTGCCGTATCTATTTAAATGAAACACTAGAGAGTGAGGTCTTCACACTATATAGCCAGAGCCAAACAAAAGGATGGATATCAGGGGTTAAAAGTTATGGCTTTTATTTGGGACATTCACATCTACTGTACTGGTCATTGATCACTTGTCAAATGATTCATGTAAAACATGAGCAGTCTTGCCAAAGATGTTCTTACCCACTCAATTCCTGCTTGATTTTTTCCATGCCTCCCATTTACAAATGATAAGGAACTTGAGCATCCCTGCTATGAACTGGTTAGCCACAGAGGAAGTCCACTTAACATCACTAATTTGTTACTTCTTCATTGCCTGATCATTATCCCTATACTCTTCTGTTACATCACCAATTTACCAGAGGCCACATTGGGTGGGATACTTTCACTGCCACCTAAATTTCATTTTCAAGTAAGCCCACATTGCACTCAGTGATGATTGCTCTTAGGTCCCAGGTAACACTCTTAGTTTGTGAATCTAAAATCTGGTAAATGTATCAATATAGAGAATATTTGTAAAGAAACCAAAGTAATACCGAGTATTTACTTATGTTTAAAGATGATTCTACCAATAGACAAGAATACAAAACATTTGATATTCTCTTATTTACTCAAACATTTCTAATTACACGGCCTCTTTGTCTTCTCCTTATTTTACTTCTCCTGTTCCTTTTTGTCATTCTTTTCCTGAGACAAGTCTGCACTGGTCACCTTAAATCAGTCTATGGGATTAGGGCCATGCACAATATGCACCTGGCATTTCTAAATTCTTGAGAATTTTATGTTAAAGGAATGTGTCCTACCTTCCAAAATGTTCAGGCAAGTGAAACTGCAGAAAAGCTGATGAACGGAAGTTTCAAACTGTGAAAGTCTTTGATCATTTATTTACTGGACTATTGATAAGCAGGAGGGAGAAAATTCCATGGAGTTAGCATGTGTCATATTTTCCTGATTTCTGACGTATATTTCATGGGAATTGAGAATAACCAGGAAAAGAGAATAAAACAAGAAGCCAGGTGATACAAAGTAGTAGATTTAAACTAAAATACTTTCTAAATATATCATTAGTAAATTCTTTAAGGTACATAGCCTTAATCTCTATTATAAAGTTTAGGAAGAATTATAATCTTCTCTTTACAAACAGTGTTAGATATATGCCTGTGGTCAGAATATTTGACAGACCGAAAAGACTCAAGATCCCAGTCTTGCTGGTCTGTAGAGAGCTGCTAAACTTACGAGGTCCTTGGTTGAGAAATCCAACTGCAGCTGTGAGGGCAGATGAGGATCAAGTATATGCCCTATTTGATGGATATCCTTTATGCTAAAGAAGGTATGCTCTTCTAACTACAGTTAATGAGGTTAGGCGTGAGTAAGACAAAGGTTGTTTTTCATTGAGAAGAAATGAAATCAATGTCTCTCTGATCCTATATATTTAACTTCAGCACAATGAACTCAAATACCACTAGCCATGGTCATTTATGCATAATGGAAGGTTACAATTGAGAAGCACACTCTCAAGGCAATACCCTGCTAATCTTTTATAGCCCAACCAAATAGAACTTTTCCCAACCAATTAAGAATTTCCATTTTCCATATCAGTCAGTCATTACCTCCTCTATGCCCTTTTCAATATTCTTTCTACAATGCTAACTGTGATGTGAAAAAATTATTAATTGTGTATATGAAAACCATACATATTCTCACACTAAATAGGGAGTCCCAAACACATTTAGACACCACCAAAGACCAATTCAGTAAAACAATGGATTTTATTAGGGGTAACTTAAAGAAATTTGGTCCAGGAGTAGAAATGACTCTAGGAGAGATACAATACCCAGGGACACCACAGCATGGATGGCAGCTCACAAAATCCTTTGAACCTTAAGAATAGGTTTCAGGCAGCTCAAAGGTGTGTCCTTCCCTAGTTGGTCTAAATAACTTCCAGGCAGCCCAGCTTTTTTCTGTTTATCCCCAGAAATTGAACTGGTCTCCAGTGTACTCTTTCCACCTTGTCTTGTCTGATTCTTCTTTGCACTTTAACACACTCTGAGCAGGACTATCAGCTCTCCTTGCTTTCTCTGTCAGGGTATTTTCTAGTGAATCTGCTCTGTTTCATGGACTTCCTAAAACTATTTTGAGATATTCATTTTACTTCTTAAAGAACTTCCCTGAAAGGATGAAATGTTTGAATTTGGGAGGAAACTGTGACACAACAGCAACATAATCAAGTGAATTTTATTTTAGTGCCTGATTATACAGTCTCTGTACTAGATTGAGATTTTCTAAAGAAGGAAATACTTGTGAACCTTTGTATCTTTACATAGGGAAAGTTTGGTAAGGGGAATGAAATTATTCTAAACATTCTCCTGACTCATGATACAGAGATATTATACCGCAAAAGCTTAGGATAAGCTTATTTTTACTAGCAAATACATGAATATGTAACATACACTAATATCATATTAATATTGTACAGAGAACAAAAGTGAGGGAAGAAAGGTAAAATGAAATTTTACAAATTTTTAGCATAGTATGTTTAAAATAATTCATTGTGTTGTAATAATTTAATATGTTGGCATGGTATTAAAATAAAAAGGTGAAATTATTTATGAGATAGATTCCATTGTTTTTAAAACTTTTTAGTCAAGTACATGTATTATATGCACATCACATATCAATTCACCGAAACTTTCTTTCTGTTTTATTTACCACAAGCGGCTTGAGGATATCAGAGCTAGTAACAAAAACAGCATTAAAAAAAAGAGCATACTATGAATTACATATGAATTAAATATGAAATCAATCTACTTTTTTATAAATCTAAATTTTATAATATTTAAATGTTTAAAAATTGCTTACTAATTTACTTATTGATTTTCAATATTTTTACTTTTTTTCTTGCTCATATTTATTAGCTATATCAATACATTGGGGAAGTAAAATGTAAAAATGTATGGGTTTGATTTTGGGTCCCTGCATGTGTTTCCATGAAGCCTCTATAATGAAAATTAAGCTTGGTCCCAATCAGAGTATAGCAGAATACCCTTATGTATCATTTAATTGACTTTTTTTCTTTTTTACTTTTTTTTTTTTTCATTTCTTATTAGATTTTTTTCTTCATTTACATTTCAAATGCTATTCCGAAAGACCCCTATAACTTCCCCTTGCCCTGTTCCTCTATGCACCCATTCC
>NW_018392096.1:6999-9837 GCF_900095145.1 Mus pahari | reverse complement strand
ATTGAGAAAATGCCTTACAGCTGGATCTCATGGAGGCATTTCCCCAACTAAAGCTCCTTTCTCTGTGATAACTCCAGCCTGTGTCAAGTTGACACAAAATTAGCCAGTACACTATGGTAGGTTACCTGTACAAAATATTGGCTTGGGATTGTAAGAGAAAAACCTAGTCATTTTAGTAGAACAGAGATCACACAATGCCTAGAACAAATTCTGATACTTATTTAAAGCTGAGAAAATTTCTAGGCCCAGCTACTGTTTGAGTTTTTTTTCCTTTGATGTACAGTGATTTCAACTAAAGATGATGGGGTAGGAGACAGCAGCCTGACAGCAGACATGTCAGATCACACTGATCATGTGTCTTAACTGCATTCATCTCTCAGGTCTGAGAAACTGCGATATGAACTTGAACTGGTGATACGCCAGGAAGAGATCCTCCAACAGAAAGAGCTTCTGCATCAGAAGCCACTTGCTGAGCCCCATGCCCACCAACCACAAAATTTCCTGGAGGGTTGTTCTTATATTTCATTTATTCAGTGTCAACAGGCCCTAATATTATATATTCAGTGAGCAAGCCACACACTTCTAGATTTGATTTTCTTTTCTCCTCTGACAACGTCCTCTAAGAGAACTTCGGTGATTGCCTTGTGACTAAGTGTTTAAGAACAGCCACAGGATGTAGGTCTGTGCTGTATGAAGTGATAGAATGGCTTTAAACGTAATTTTCAGTTTGGGTTTTGGTTTGGGATTTTCCTTTTAGTTCTTTTGGATGTGATTTGCTTTGGGATGTTATATGACCTTATTACTGCTAGTCAAACTTTTTATGACAAATGTTTATATTGACTACCCCTCTAAAAATTGTTTTAAAAATGGATTTTTTATTAAATAAAACTAGATTTCACTTCTTTTCACTTTTAAGACCATATATTTTTTGAAGAGATGTTGCACTCCTATAAACCCAGAACTCAAAAGCAGAGATTCATCTCTGTATCCTCCTCCCATATATCTCACTACCCCTAATATATAATACTCTATAAAACAAAATCCTTATTTGTCCTGTAGAAAATTATTGAGAAATACACCTTGGAGATTATAAAATTACAAATTATCTTCCTTTTTAAATTAATAAACAATAATGTGTGAGTACATATGTTTATCTTTCTGAGTGTGGAATTTATTAACCAGGATGATATTTTTTCCATCCATTTTCCTGTAACATTCATGAAATTTTTTATTTTTATGACCTGAATAATTCTGTTTTGTATGAATGTAACTTATTGTCTTTATACATTCTTCTATTCAAGGACATCTAGACTGTTTCCAGCTTGAGGCCTATGCCATAGAGCCCCCTGCCGAAAGGTACTCTCTTGAGAGACAGAAAAAAAAATTCAGATAACCTAGAAAAGTAGGCTAGAACCAAATACACCTGGCAAAAAGTCAATAAAATGATATGTAATGTTATTCTCCTATACTTATATATTTGTGCCTAATTAAATTGTCATGGTAGAGGTATCACCCAGCAACTAATGGAGTCAGATGCAGAGACCCACAGATAAATATTAGGCAGATTTCATGGAATCCTGCTGAAGAGGAGGAGGTAGGATTGTAGGAGGCAGATGTGTCAAGGACATCACAATAAGCCCCACAGAATCAACAAATCTGTGCTCCTATTGGCTCACTGAGACTGTCCCAACAATCAGGGCATCTGCATAGCTTTACACATAGTCCCTCTGCCTATATGATGTAGTTATGTAGTTTGTGTTTGTGTGTATCTCCTAACAGATGAACAAGGTACTGTTCCTGATGCGTATGCTTGTTTGTTTTGTACTGTTGACCTCCTACTGGTTTCCTTGCCTAGGTTCAATAGGAAGCCATCTGCCTAGCTTCTTTGCAACTTGATTGATATCTCTGGAAGGCCTTACCTTTTCTAAAATGTAATAGATGAGTGAATGAATGGATGGGGAGGTTGGAGGTTTGTGGGGTTGGGAAGATATGGAGATGGGATGTAATATAAGAGAATATACTAAAAGCAAGTCTGCACCTAGGGATATATTAGTGATCTGTGTGTGATGGCCTCTGTGTAAAAATCTGAGCAAGGAAGCCACAGGAGAGGAAGTATTTCATTTCACCTTGCTCTTATGTGGCTTTCTATACTGGATGTTTTTGAAGGGCTTGTTAGTTAGACTTTTCAATCAATACTGGATGATAAAGAAATCAATTTATCTTATAACTGACTTTTCTAGAAAGTTCTTGATGGGGCTATTGAGATGGCTCACCTGGTGAGTGTGTATTACCTAGACAGAGTCAAAAGAATTGAACCACATCCTACAAATGGTACTCTGACTTCTAAATAGAGCCTTGAGAAGTGTGTGTGTGTGTGTGTGTGTGTGTGTGTGTGTGTGTGTATGTATGTATGTATGTATGTATGTATCTGTGCACGTGCACACAGAAAACATAATCAGTAATAGAAATAATACATCCTGCTTCCACTTCGCAAGCAGGGAAAAGCAGTAAAAGCAGGGCCACAAAGGCCATTGTGGACAATCCTTGTCTGAGTTTTGGGCTTCCTACATGCTATGCAGTAACTCTGTCAACTGACCATTTTCAACTCTATTGTACTACACTTTCCTATGCCATTGTCTATTTTTTTTCTTTCTTCAGACAGAAACTCAATATGTAACTCATAGAGGCCTATATCCTATCATGCTTTGGTATACTTGATGCAGAGAAGCGAACACCACACAGAGACCAAGGACTTTCTCTTTGGGTGGCCCAAATGATTCAGTTTCTTCTGAAAATTCTTCATTCTGTTGCCAGTAGTGGAATGGCTGCATTATCTAT
>NW_018392096.1:0-6455 GCF_900095145.1 Mus pahari | reverse complement strand
ATCTCCTTTCCCCATATGGCACAGCTACTCTCAGGGCCTTTACCCCTGAGGTAGTTTGAATATGCTTAGCCCAGGCAGTGCTTTTTGTCATTGTCCAGTCTGTCTGATGCTAAGGTGAAGAGATTTTTATTAATTGCTTTGACAAAGGAAGTCCCAAACACCGTTGTGTTCTCTGAAAACACTTCCCAGAAGATTTTGCCTCAGTGATGCTGTTTTCTTCTTAATTACCATGAACTTCTCAGCTCAAGCTGATCAGAATCAGTTGTCCCAGTAGTTGATTCTCTTCTGGACTCTAAAACCAGAGCCACATGTCCAATGCTGCTGAGTTCTGCTGCTTTCTAGGGCTGGAACATGGCCCCCTTATTCTATCACCAGCTTTCTCTTTTCTACATCCCTTAATTCCTATGTTTGGTTATCCTGGAACTTGCTCTGTAGATTGACATTATACTCAGAGATCAGAATATCTCATCTCCTGAATGTTGGTATTAAAAATGTGGACCATTACACCTGGTCTTAAGTTTTTCTCAACTTGGGAATTGTTCAATACCAGGCTATCCCTGAACTCAGAGATCAGCTTGACTTTGTCTCCTGGGATTTAAGGTGTGTACCACCATGTTTGGACCTAAGATTAGATGGGTGGGATCTTGGAAATCCAACAATTCCTTAATCTGTTTATTTCCTTGAACACAGGATTCAGATCCATTTCACTTCCCTTTTCCCCTTTATTACCTAAACCAACATTTTGCATTTTTCCTTCCTCAGCTTGATTCTATTTATTAAAGCATTCTTCGTGTAATAGTGAATATTAGTAAACAGAACAAAATTTTTAGCAGGCTGTTTTGGGATTTGGGACAACTTTCAAAGACTAAATGCATGGCTTCTATGACTGTAACATTATCCCACAGTCCACATTGCCCTGCCTGCTCTTCCTGGATGTGCTTTCAGGCACATACATACATACATTCAGGCATGTTCATTTCCTGTACATAATGAGGCAGGTCATCTTTCCTCCTTTGTATTCATCCTGGTGTGTATGCCCAGTACTATTTAATTTCTTATGTTGATGAAAAGGGGCATTTTTAGGAAGGGATGAGCCATTCTTCCTCACACTTTGGAAAAGGACGACTCAGTTCCCCATATTGTAGGAGCTCACCTGATTCCATTCAAACCAAGAGAAATCTCTGGCTTCGGAAGGAGGAAGTTCTCAATGGCCTTTTCCCTGGAGAGTATGTTGGGAAGGGCACTTAAATTCTCATCAAAACAGCAAGAACATTAACAGGGACTGGACATACTATTATATCCTGGAGAGCCATTTACATTCTGTGTGATGTCACCAGTGTTAGGATTTCAAACAGTGCCTATTGAACACATCTATAAGCATGTTAGGAAGACTGATGAGGCTACTTAGTAGAAAGAATTTGGAGTGTAGAGATGTGATAGTGAGGCATAAGGGGGCTTGCATTCCCTCTCAGTATAAACCAAGAAGTGGGCCTGGGTTAGGCTGAGTGATTGCTGGGCTGGAATATGGAGCTTCCTGAAGGAGGTGCCCTTGAGCTGAGCTTTCCAAAAATGAGACACAAGAATTGCAGCCACTGGGAATCAAATGGACTTCCCTGCTTACTTATCATAATCCCTGAAAGTCAAAGATTCTACAATAATAGTTTGCCCATTCCCAAAGCCAGGGGCTGACAAGTCAAAAGCTGTTGTACTGCAACATTTGCCTCTTACTGTTTCCAGATACTGGGGGTGTAACTTGTAGATGAAGATTCCAGAAGGACTCAGGCATTTCTCTAGTGCAGTCAATCAACCATCACAGACAATGAAACAAAATAGACACTGCATCCTTTGGCCATCTCTGTATTGCTTTTTTAATTCATTGGTGAGAACTGATTGCTGTATCCACCATGTTCTTCCTCTGCTTGAATTTTTATCAATATTCATGACCCTAGAATGAGAAGGCAGGGGATCAATGTCTTTTTTTTTTTTTTTTTGGTTTTTCGAGACAGGGTTTCTCTGTATAACCCTGGATGTCCTGGAACTCACTTTGTAGACCAGGCTGGCCTTGTACTCAGAAATCCACCNGCCCCCCCCCCCCGAGTGCTGGTATTAAAGGCGTGCACCACCAGGCCCGGCTGAGATCAGTGTCTTTGAAACTTCTGAAGTTATTTCTGGTGCAGTTAGGAATAAGCTTGATGAAGCATTTCTATGGTTTACAAAGCCCTTGTAGAGAAGCAGAGTAAACACCTAGCTACATATATCCCCACTTCTCTACAGCAACATGCAAGAACTGAAATCCCAAGAGCAAGCAGATCAAACCTGGGCCAAAAACTTTGGGGGAGTTACTGTTTTCTAGGCATGTTCTCTTTTTGTTTGGAAATCAGGGTGATCTGTTCATCCTCTATGCCTTCATGAATTACAAGTTCACTTATATTTTTCTACCTAGAGAGGCTGTTGGACAGGCATCATACCCCATAAACCTCCTCACCAAGTAGCAGGTAAAGAAAGAAATGGAGGTGCTGACAAGATACCTCAGTGTGTCCCTGTGCCCAAACTCAAGTCCTTAAATGTTTCTCAAAGGAGGGAGAATGAGAGGCCTGAGCAAGAGTGAGATCAGGAATAAAACCTTCTGCTTTCTCCAAATGAAACAAGAGTCTATGTTCTGAGTGACAGAACCCAATGCTTGAGGCAATGGAGTTTGCTTTCCGGGGGTGGATTTTGAAAGACCTTGGCTAGTGACATGTGTGAGATTTTAGCTGGTGTGACTTGGTGGTGACTCTGGACTTCCTTCCAGGTGCTTGGTAAGTCATAGCTATGGTAACAGTTCAAGAAGCCTTGGCCCATTCCATCTCCCTGCTTGACCGGAAAGGCTCAGATCTTTACTGTTTCTCCTGTTGCTTGTGCCTTATAGTCTGAGATAATGTTGCTTAATGCATTTTATCTGTACCCAATTCTCTCTCTCTCTCTCTCTCTCTCTCTCTCTCTCTCTCTCATTCTTTCTCTTCTTCATCCTGTCTCTTTTTATGGCCCATGTGTTTGTGTATATAAATTTGTGTGTTTGTGTATCCTTCTAATATGTGGGAAATCAGGAGTCTGTGTTTTGGTATGAGGATATTTCCCTCTCAGAGTTTCAAGATGAGTCCAGTGCTGAGGTCTAATGCCCCAATTTAATCAGCCCTGCTTTTGACCTATGTGGTCACCTTGGAGGCATACTGGAATCCCTTGTACATTATATGAAACTATCCTGCTGTGGGTTCTTATACCCAGAATTTGTAAAATGACTGCCTCTGGAATAATAACTACCCAGGATCTAGAATCCCTGCTTCATGTTTTGAGAAGTCTCAGGTTTTTGGTAAGTCAAGACCTGTGGCATAGGCTCTTTAGAGCATAACTAAGGAGCATTCTTGACTGCTCTTTCAGGCCTGCTGAGTGAGCTCTTATAGCCATCCACCTTCCAGCTGGATGTCAAGTATCTGCTGGCCTAAAGCCAAGATAAAATCTTTCAAACGTACCAGGATGTCTTAGGATACAGAATCCAGAATGTGGCATTCCCTGGGCTGTGGTTTTACTTAATACTGTTCAAGTTCACATGGCAGTAGAATTCCATGTTCATGGGGGTTATATCTTTCTGGGGCCATGCCCTAAAATAGACCAAATCCTTTCTATGAGATGCAGAATACAAAGTATTATCAGTTTATGTTGTACCTGGAGAACATGGAAAATAACACTGAAGCCTCAGAGAGCATTTAGACAAAGGCACTCAAGTAGCTCAAGAAGGAGACTCTATAAGGAGGCTTCTCTCAGGAAATATCTCTCAAGTTTCTCATCTAGTGGTGGAATAGTCATGTCTTCCTTTGTTTCTGGACGTTAACATTATGGGAATCATGTTATCTTGAGTGAGTGATGTCTCTGAGATCTGATTAACAGGTAAAATCTTGAATGTAGTGGGGTTTCTGATTAAGTTTTTATTGTATGTCAAAAAGAAATTTTATTATGCTCATTTCCTTTCATCTCTTGGTTATTGAGGCATACATAATGCTGTTGAAGAACACACATTAGAATTTAAGAATTTCATACCAAGTTCCATATTTAAACAGAGCACAAAAAGAGAAAGCATACAGTATATATCACAATCATTAATAAGCAAATGAATGTAGAAAATAGAACTCATGTACTAAAATATATAGTTATTAAGACATGATCACAACAATTTAAATCAGAGGATATTACCATAATCTTTACAACATGTGTTTTCCCCAATGTGTATACTCTCAGAACTCCATGTCCTTTCTACTTCTGATTCAAACAATGTTTTGTTTTTCAGCAGATGCCTGCCTGAACTTACCATGGTCAGACAATGTGCATGGTCTCAGCAGGAGCTCCTTGAATGAGGAGCTAGCATCTATTTTACTTCACTGTTTCTACAGATGATCGATCCTAAGAGGGACATAATCCACCTGTAACATAGATCTAGTCCCTCTGAATCCATGGCACAAAACTTGTTTCCAATTGCTCAGTTATGCTAGATTTTCCACTAACACACTCAGGCAAGATCCTTACTATTATATATTTGTTACATCCAAGAACTTTTAGTATTGGTTGCTATTTTACATTGAAACCTCAAGCTGTTGAACAAAGTAAACAACACTGGGAAAGTACCTAGAGATATGATTTCTACAGTGGGATGGCTACCTCTTGGAAAGGCAGTGACTCTTTGAATTAAAATGCCTTAAAAAAGAAATGAAATGGAAACATGAGTTTTTCAGTAAAGTGAGTCACTTTTGTAGGAGGACTCTGTAGCCTGTAGATACAAGTAAAGACTCTGTCCAACATCATTGACAGTCCTGAGCTTAGACCATCATGATATCCCTGTCAATGAGTTAATATTACAAGTGGATCCAGCAAAGTCAGTGAGGACAACACTAATCACTGAGCCCTGGGCTTCCTAAATGCTAGGCAGTTACTCTGTCAACTGAGCTATGTCTACATCTATTATCCTACAGCACTCAACCTCAAGATTTTTCTTCAGACAGAATCTTTTTGTGTAAATAGCAAAAGCCTATAACCAATCCTGCTCTGGTTTCATTGGTGCAGAGCAGAGAGCACCACATTCAGCGCCAGGGCTTTTTCTATTGGTGGCTCCACTATTTAGGTTCCACTCCCAAAAGTGCATCACAATGTTGTCAGCACACAGATGGATATGCTCTCTATATGCTAAGGAAGGTTGGGAAGAAATCCAAAGGTAAGCATATGAGTTTTGTGACAATATCCATGATATCCCATCTCACATTGTGACCGGCACTGTAGGACTGTAGGTTCTTCCCAAAGCATGCATATGTATATTTTTTTCAGATATATTCAGATGATCTTCTTCCCACCCACACATTCATACATTCATCCTGATATTGTATTGTTTTTCAGGAGTTATAATTGTTCATATTGACTAAGAGGGGTATTTTGAAGAAGGACTGAAACATTCCTGGGCAGTGTTTGGAATGCAAAGACTCAGTACCCCATGTTGGTAGAATTATGCTATTTCCAATCTAGCCTAGAACTACCACCAGCTTTGGAAGGAAAATGTACTCAATGACTATGTCTCAACAGAGTCTCCTGGAAATGGCACCTCAGTTTCTGGTCAGTACTAGGACAGCATCAGCAGGGAGGTAAAAGCTACTCACCATGACATCTGAGGTCCCTTCTCTGAATATTCTGTTGTATCCTGGAGAGCTCTAGGCACCCACTATGATGTCACCAGTGTTGTAGCAACACCAACTCCTCATAAAACACTCAGTCCCTTCCTATAGAGATGATTCATCACTACTTGGGAGAGAGAATGGGGAGCACATAGATCAGAGAGAGGCAGAAAGAAGATAGACTTCCAGCTGAAAAAGAAAAGGTCATTTACATTTCAAATGCTATCCAGAATGCCCTCTATACCCTCCTAACCTCAGCAAAAACAATTCTTAGTAATAAAAGAACAGCTGGAGGAATCACCATTCCTGACCTCAACCTTTATTTCAGAACAACAGTGATAAAAACTATTTGGTGTTGGTACAGAGAAAGGCATGTTGATCAATGGAACAGAATTAAAGACCAAGAAATAAAACCACACTCTTACCATCACTTGTTTTTGACAAAGATGCAAAACTATTCAATGGAAAAAAGAAAGCATCTTAAATATATGGTGCTTGTCTAACTGGCTGTCTTATGTAGAAGAATGAAAATAAACCCCCATTTGTTACCTTGTAGGAAGCTCAAGTCCAAGTGGATCAAGCACATCAACATAAAACCAGATACACTGAATCTAATAGAAGAGAAAGTGTGAAAAAAAGCCTCAAATATAAGAGCACAGGAGAAAAGTTCTTGAACAGAACACCAATGGCTTATGCTCTAAGATCAAGAATTGATAAATGGGACCTCAGGAAACTGGAAAGCTTCTCTAAAGCAAAGGACATAGT
>NW_018392095.1:9899-11507 GCF_900095145.1 Mus pahari | reverse complement strand
CAACTTCATTGGGACTACAAATAAAAACTTTCATTTGAGAGAGAATGTCTCTTCCCCAAAGATTAACAGGTAGGCCAGGAACAAAAATGGCTCAATAGAGCCTGAATTTCCCTCACTATCTTCCCAAGTCAGCAACTGTGAGCTCTGGAGAGTATTTTTTGATTGTCCAATTCCTTGCAGATGGGTCAGAGTGGCTTTTAGAGGCCCAGCAGAAGATCAGGCACTCTGAAATTACAGTAGAGTCAGCACCTGAATCTAAAATGCCTTCAAAGCTCTTGCCATTTTTCTTAAGGCTGAGCATAGGGCGTTCCTTAGTGATTGCCTGGACCCAATATAGATCTGAGGAAACTGGCTGAGAAGAGTCGTGCCATGCACCTTTTGCTGGGTGGGAGTTATCTAGAGGTAGAGGCAGAGCCTGTGCCAAGCATTGCCCTTGCAAGATTGATATCGGACCTCGAGGGGCACTAACCAAAATCTTAATTTCTCCTGTATAATCATTTTCCACTAAAGAGGGATGGACTATATAAGTCCCTTTAATGTGGTGGAGGCACACCCCAGAATTAGAAAATATGTATGAGGTGGTGGAGGTCCAAAAACCCCAGTGGAAATAACCTGGACCCCATCCTTGGGGGTCAGTACTGAACTGGCAGAGGCACACAGATCCACTCCTGCACTTCCTGGGGTGGCTCTGCAGAGGCTAGGGGCTGAGTTGGGTGTTGGCTATTCCCAGTGGCCGGCAGGAATGAGACAGCTTTGGGGGCTTGGGGTTGCCCCTGCTTTATGTTTCCTGGAAGTGGAGGCAGGAAATTTCCTGAGATGTCTCTCCTTGACTTATAAACACTGGCCCAATGCCTCCCCTTTTTGCAGCGTGAACAAAGAATATCAGGTTGTGTAGGCTGGGCAGTAGTGCCTGCATGAATCTGAGGGGCATTAGGAAAAGACATATTGGGACACTGCCTGGCCAAGTGTCCAAACTGGCCACATCTGAAGCAGCTCTTCCACTGAGTAGCCTGCTGAAAAGCTGCTCTGAGAGCCAACATGGGTTAAAGGGCTTAACCAACTGCAAGATGGATTGTTTGCGACATCTTGTGGCTAAAAGGGTCTACTTCATGGCAAAGNCGCATCATTTCATTCAGGTCTTTTTGTCCCTGTACCAGCCCCGAAGTGAGGAGCGACAAGCCATATTTGTGTTCTCATAAGCCAACTGCTTGATAAGCTTATTGCCTGCGTCCTCATGCCCCATGGTCCGTTCTGCTGCTTCAAGCAGGTGACTTACAAAATCAATATAGTCCTCCTGGGCCCCCTGAATTATTTTGGTTAGTGGCATAAGAACTGAACCCCGGATTGGAAAAGCATGCCAGGCACCCAGCACTGCACTGGCTGACTGCATTAAGAGACCAAGGGAAAAGCACTGCTGACGTGTCTCATCTGCGTAACTTCCTTGACCACTAAGATTCTCATAAGTCCACTTAGAAGAAGATGAATCGGAAGATTTTTGGTTCATGGCAGTGAGCGACTGACAACGATCCAAAAAGTCTGCCTTCCATGTCAGAAATTGCCCACGTGTTAAAATGGACTGAACCACCCTTAACCATTCACTGGGAAGTA
>NW_018392095.1:7935-9529 GCF_900095145.1 Mus pahari | reverse complement strand
CCTTTAAGATTGCTCAAGAAAGCAGTGGGAGTGGCAAGAACCATCTCTTTCAGGGATTCATTTAGCAAGTNGAGTTCAGCCGAAAGTTGGGTAAATTGCCTTTGAAGATATAACACTTCCTGTAGCTCCACAAGCTTGTCTCTGGCCTCCATTAAATTGGGTGCAGGCAAAACTGAATGCAAGAAAGTGGGCCCACAAACATTTGGCTGGTAGGGAGGGAGTCCTAGTATGGGAGGTGCTGAGGCAAGTGGTGGCCAGTCATGCTTGTGATAAGGAACCACCTCCTCTTCTGCAGTATCTGCATCTTCAGGGTCTAAAACTTTGGGTGCAGGTTTTGCAAAGACCAGATTAATTATCAGAACCTGGTTAGGGAGTGAGTCCTCTGGGAGAGGAGGATAAAGGGGAGCCAGCTGCAGCTCTGGCATGTCTATAATTATTGAAGACGGGAGCAAGGGACCCTGTTTCTTGGGAGTGAGCAATGCCTCTGAAGCCTCTCGCAAAAGCAGGTAGAGACAGTATTCTGCGACCGTCAAAAGCTGTCTTTTGCCATAATCTTCAGCTGCACTTTCTATTAAATCACAAATCAGCCTCTAATATGGGAGAACCATTGCTGGGACAGCATTGGGGCCATGTCTAGCCAGTCTTTCATTTAATTCTCAATCCACCCTTTGCCATTTTTTACGGTGAATTTCTGCCCCATCAATGATAAACCAGGGACATGTCTGATCTATAAAAATAAAAATTTTTATTAAATCCTTCTTTTTTACACTCCCCTTTCTCTAAGAGAGGCCTTCAGATCTCTAATGAAAATAGCCTCTTTAGATAGTTTTTGACCCATTTCTTTAGGATGGAGACAAATTCACTTCACTACGGAGGACGTCTTTTTCTCATAAGCGGTGAGAACGCATCCGCTCTGATTTTACTAACCCAACTACGGAGGAAGTCTTTTTCCCACGAACGGTAAGAATGCTCCCTCTATGAAAATTTACTACACCACTACAGAGGGAGTCTTTTTCCTGTGATCAAGAGTAATGCTCCCTCTATGAAAGTTACTACTCACATTTTATTTCTTCTTCTTTTTCTTCTTTTTCTTCTCTTTCTTCTTCTTCTTCTTCTTCTTCTTCTTCTTCTTCTTCTTCTTCTTCTTCTTCTTCTTCTTCTTCTTCTTCTTCTTCTTCTTCTTCTCCTTCTTCTTATTCTTCTTCTTCTTCTTCTTCTTCTTCTGTCGCAACTGTTTTGAGCTATTCTCCAGTCTCCGTTCTTCTGGCAAGGATCTGAACCTCGAGCCCCAGGTTAAGGGCCCCACCTTTCCCATCCCGCGGGATAAGTTATTCCATGGTCCTCGAGGGGGATCATGAACTTAAAGTGAAATGAGAATAAGAGAAGGAAAAGTGGACCATGCATCTGCTTTTGTCATAGTCCATTTAATGAGGAAAATGGCTCAAGTTTTATAGCATACAGAGAGGGGTTTGGGAGTGATCAAAAGAGACAGAGTGAAGGACAAATGGGGGAAGCTAATTGCAAGTTTGAAACTTTCAGTGATTTATCTCAGGGCCCTGGCATCACTGCTCTGAAACGCAGGGCGGCTTATCTC
>NW_018392095.1:0-5485 GCF_900095145.1 Mus pahari | reverse complement strand
CAGGCTATTTGGAGTTCTTGTATGTTCATGTATGTTCATGGGCATCTTTTGCTTTAGGTTGGGGAAGTTTTCTTCTCTAATTTTGTTGAAGATATTAACTGGACATTTAAGTTGATAATCTTCATTCTCATCTACTCCTATTATCAATAGGTTTTGTCTTCTCATTGTGTCCTGGATTTCCTGGATNNTTTGAGTTAGGATTTTTTGCATTTTTCATTTTCTTTGATTGTTGTGTCCATGTTCTCNATGTAATCTTCGGCATCTGAGATTCTCTCATCCATCTCTTGTATTCTCTTTCTGATGCTGATGTCTATGGTTCCTGATTTCTTTCCTAGTGTTTCTATCTCTAGAGTTGTCTCCCTTTGTTTTTTTTAATTGTTTCTACTTCCATTTTTAGATCCTGGATGGTTTTGTTCAATTCCATCACCTGTTTGGTTGTGTTTTCCTTCAATTCTTTAAGGGATTTTTGTGTTCCTTCTTTAAGGGGTTCTACCTATTTAGCATTGTTTTCCTCTAATTTTTTAAAGAATTTTTGTGCTTCCTCTTTAATATTGTCTACCTGTTTAGTTGTATTCTCCTGTATTTGTTTAACTGAGTTTACTAATTTCCTTCTTAAAATCCTCTACCAGCATGATAAGATATGATTTTAAATCTGAATCTTGCTTTTCGGGTGTTTTGGGGAGTATCCAGGACTAGCTGTTGTGGGAGTGCTGGGTTCTGATAATACTGAGTGGTCTTGGGTTCTGTTAGTAAGATTCTTATGTTTGCCTT
This sequence comes from Mus pahari, assembly GCF_900095145.1. Taxonomy (NCBI): domain Eukaryota; kingdom Metazoa; phylum Chordata; class Mammalia; order Rodentia; family Muridae; genus Mus; species Mus pahari. The sequence goes on along the minus strand of NW_018392095.1, from coordinate 4,714 downwards.
TTGCCATCTGGTAATCTCTAGCATTCGTTGTTATATCTGTCTCTGGGCTGGAGCTTATTCCTCTTGTGATTCTGTTAGCCTCTTTCAGCACTTCTGGGATTCCAACACTCTCCTGAGTATCAGTGGCCAGAGTACTCTCTACAGGCAAGCTCTCCTCTTGCAGGGCATGTGCACACAGGTCTGTAGCTCAGCTCTGCCTCCTGGCTGAAGAGGTAGGCCCTAAAGGCACCCTNTCCCAGAAGCTATCTATGTTGCTTCTGCAGCCCACATGCTCTCCTGTGCATACTGGTCTCAGAGGGGCCTGGGATACAAGATGGTGCTCTCACCTGCTCCTGCTGTCAGAACCCTCCCTTGAGGCCAACTCTCCTCTGGTGAGGAAAGTGCACAGAGGTCTGGAGCTCTGTTCTGCCTCCTGGCTGAAGATGAAGGCCCAAAAGTGCCCTGTCCTAGAAGTTTTCTTTACTGAAGGACCTAGTCTTTCTATGATATTGCTTAAACCCCTTAGATTTCCACTTCCATTCCTGATATTCTGTTAGTGAAGCTTGCCTCTAAGGTTCCTGTTAAAATTAATAAATTATTTACTTCCATATTTCCCTCAGTTTGGGGTTCCTTTATTTATTGTATTTCTATTTTCAGGTGAACTGCTTTATCCATTTCCTTCCACCNTTTGTGTTTTTATATATTACTTTAGGGATTTTTAAATTAATTTCCTTTTAAGGACCTCTATTCTATTAATAAAGGCTATCTTAAGATCATGTGTGTGTATATTGGAGTGTGTGTGTGTGTGTGTGTGTGTGTGTGTGTGTGTGTGTGTGTACGGGCATGCACCCTTTAGCTGTGTTGTAATACTTAGTGTNTGCTGTGATAGAGTTTGGCTCTGTTGGATTCATACCATCCTGGCTGTTACTTACTTGTCTTTATTCTGGCATGAGTGTATCTGGGTTTGGAAAGGTCATATTTTAGGTACCNATACTTGGTCTTTGTTGTGTGAGTATTTTGGATTTTGGTTTTGTTAATATTTCTTTTTCATATTAGACTGTAGTGACTGTATATTACCTTTTAGGAATTACTTCTAGAATCCTGATTGATGCAGCCACCGGGGATTTTAGGGAAAAATGTATTTCTAGGTATTGGGAGCTGACATTTAGGGGTAAGGAAGGGACAGCAGGGGGTGAGCTCTATGTGTGTGTATCCACAGGAGGGAGGAAGGTAGGGTGTTTCATCGGGATCTGCTTATCTCCTCGTAATGGGTGCAGAAAGTGAAAAGAGTTTACAGAGAAGAAGGTCTGGTACAGAGGTNGAGATGAGAATAGTGGGTCAGATTTGGAGTAATGGAGGAAATGTGTGGATCTAAAATTANCTTACCTGCTTTCCTGGTGAACGTGGCCTACAGATTCCCAGGGAATGCCTGTTGGCTTTGGGGACTGAGATAAGCCATGAATGGGAGAGAAAGGAGTTTGTAGTAGAAGATATGTGTGGTANATTAGAGAAAGGGGCAGACCAAAAGGGGAGTCACAGCAGATGGTTGACTGTGGAACTGGGAATGAGACTAGGGAATTGGATTTTGGGTAGCTGAGATAGAGGTGAAGATCTGTACTTAGCTTCTCTGTTTCCCAGGCTGGATTNTCTCTTCTTGATTTACTAGTCATTTGAAGATCCTCCCTTGACTTCCTCGAAATGATGGAGGGAGATCTGGAATTGTAACCTGCAATAATCCTCTAAGTTGCTTTTTTAAAATTTTTAGTTTTTTCTTAACTTTAGATTATGATATAATTAATTACATTTTCCTTTCCCTTTACTCTACCCCATAAAACTCTCCTGTTCTTTTCCAAATGAATAGCTTCTTTTTTTAATTTACTGTTATGTGCCTACTGTGTGTGTGTGTGTGTATGTGTGTGTGTGTGTGTGTGTGTGAGTGTGTGTGTTTGTATTTTCTACATACCACATATACCACAACTCCCACACTTATTTATTACCTGCTCAGTCTATATATACATATATATATGTGTGTGTGTGTGTGTGTGTGTGTGTGTGTGTGTGTGTGTGTGTTTTCAACATGATCATGTGGTATTTGATAACCACTTGATGCTTTTTTTGTGGAAGACTATTTTCCCAATCCCAGATTTCCTTAGGTGCCTGTTGTTCTTTGTGGAGGACTGAGGCCTCCTGGACTTTCCTTTGGTTACTTTGACATGAATATTGGCATTGGTTCATCAAGCCCACCTTTGGTCAGACATGTTGATGGGACTTTATGGATATAGCTTCTGGTATTTGTAAGAGACACTCTAACAGAGGAAATTCCCTGTCTCTTCCATTCTTCCCACCCCTTCTCTGTTTACTATTTCCATACATGTGGGAGTGTCTAAGTTGCTTTTTTACCTTTTCCAATTTTTATTAGGTATTTTCTTCATTTACATTTCAAATGCTATCCCGAAAGTCCGCTATACCCTCCCTCTACCCTGCTCCCCTATCCATCCACTCCCACTTCTTGGCCCTGGTGTTCCCCTGTACTGGAGCATATAAAGTCTGTAAGACCAAGGGGGTTCTTTTCCCAATGATGGCCAACTAGGCCATCTTCTGCTACATATGCAGCTAGAGACACAAGCTCTGGAGTACTGATTAGTTCATATTGTTGTTCCACCTATAGGGTTGCAGATGCCTTCAGCTCCTTGGGTACATTCTCTAGCTCCTACATTGGGGGCCCTGTGTTTCATACAATAGCTAACTGCGAGTATCCACTTCTGAGTTTGCCAGGCACTGTCATGGCCTCACAAGGGACAGCTATATCAGGGTCCTTTTATCAAAATCATGCTTGCATATGCAATAGGGTCTGCGTTTGGTGACTGATTATGGGATGGATCCCCGAGTCAGGCATTTTCTGGATGGTCCATCCTTTAGTCTCAGCTCCAAATTTTGTCTCTGTAATTCCTTCCATGGGTATTTTATTCCCAAATCTGAGAAGGGGGGAAGTGTCTACACTTGGTCTTCCTTCTTCTTGATTTGCATGTGTTTTGCAAATTGTATCTTGGGTATTCTAAGTTTCTGGGCTAATATTCACTTATCAGTGAGTGCATATCATGTGAGTTCTTTTGTGATTGGGTTACTCAGGATGATACCCTCCAGATTAATCCAATTGACTAGGAATTTCATAAATCCATTGTTTTTAATAGCTGAGTAGTANTCTATTGTGTAAATGTACCACATTTTCTGTATCCATTCCTCTGTTGAGGGACATATAGTTTCTTTCCAGCTTCTGGCTATTATAAATGAGGCTTCTATGAACATCGTAGAGCATGTGTTCTTATTACCATTTGGAACATCTTCTGGATATAGGCCCAGGAGAGTTATTGTTGGATCTTTGGGTAGTACTATGTCCAATTTTCTGAGGAACCACGAGACTGGTTTCCAGAGTGGTTGTAACAGCCTGCAATTCCACCAAAAATGGAAGAGTGTTCCTCGTTCTCCACAACCTTGCCAGCATCTGCTGTCACCTGAATTTTTAATCTTAGCCATTCTGACTGGTGTGAGATGGAATCTCAGGGTTGTTTTGATTTGCATTTCCCTGATGATTAAGGATGTTGAACATTTCTTCAGATGCTTCTCAGCTATTCGATATTCCTCAGTTGAGAATTCTTTGTTTAGCTCTGTGCCACATTTTCAAACAGGGTTATTTGATTTTCTGGAGTCTGTCTTATTAATTTATTTATATATATTGGATATTAGTCCCCTATCTGGTGTAGGATTTGTAAAGATCCTTTCCCAATCTGTTGGTGGCCTTTTTGTCTTATTGACAGTGTCTTTTGCTATACAGAAGCTTTGCAATTTTATGTGGTCCCATGTGTCAATTCTCGATCTTACAGCACAAGCCATTGCTGTTCTATTCAGGAAATTTCCCCCCTTTGCCCATATCTTCAAGGCTCTTCCCCACTTTCTCCTCTATAAGTTTCAGTGTCTCTGGTTTTATGTGGAGTTCCTTGATTCACTTAGACTTGAGCTTTATAAAAGGCGATAAGTATGAATCAATTTGCATTCTTCTACATGATGGGAAAATTTCAATACTTTTGTATCTGTTGAGGCCTGTTTTGTGACCAATTATATGGTCAATTTGGAGAAGGTACCATGAGGTGCTGAGAAGAAGGTATATCCTTTTATTCTGTAGATATCTGTTAAACCCACTTGTTTCATAACTTATGTTCGTTTCCATGTGTCTCTGTTTAGTTTCTNTTTCCAGGATCTGTCCATTGATCAGAGTGGGGGTGTTGAAGTCTCCCACTATTATTGTGTGCACTACAATGTGTGTCTTGAGGTTTACTTAAGTTTTTTTAATGAGTATGGGTGCTCTTGCATTTTGAGCATAGATGTGCAGAATTGCAAGTTCATATTAGTAAATTTTAACTTTGATGAGTATGAAGTGCCCCTCCTTGTCTTTTTTTGATAACTTTGGTTTGGAGGTCAATTTTGTTTAATATTGGAATGGCTACTCCAGCTTGTTTCTTCAGACTGTTTGCTTGGGAATTTGTTTTCCTGCCTTTGATGCTGAGATAGAATCTGTTTTGTTGTTGTTGTTGCTGCTGTTGTTGTTGTTTTTGTTTGTTTGTTTGTTTGTTTTTGTTTTGTTTTTTTGTTTTGTTTTACTGAGGTGGCTTTCCTGTAAGTAGCAAAAAGTTGCATCTTGTTTGTGTAGCCAGTCTGTTAGTCTATGTCTTTTTATTGG